>NC_083589.1:370000-670000 GCF_027579695.1 Neoarius graeffei | reverse complement strand
CAACTTCTGTCAAATCAGAACTCGATGGTCCCCATAAGGAAAGTGTTGTTGTTGTTGTTGTTTGAACAATAAATAAATCAAAGAGGCAAAACGTGTCCTTTTCATTCCTGAGGTTGAGGTTGGGGTTCGGTTCAGCTGCAGTCACAGCATTAATTAAGTGCATTAATAATGATGTCAGTGGAAGGTCCTCAGAAGGACAGGAAGACTAACGTGTGTGTGTGTGTGTGTTTACATTTATTCATTTAGCTGAAGCTTTTATGATCCAGTGGAGATGCCGAGGGTTAAGGGTCGAGCTCAAGGTGGTGCTGGGATTTGAACTCTCAACCTTCTGATCAGTCGATAAATACTGATTTATTTTTTACTGCCTGAGATGTTCTATAAGGGCATCGACCACAGATTCATCACTACAAGAGCCGCTCACTCAACTCCAACACACATCATCACATTATACTCAAAATAATCAAAGCACTTTTATTTCATTGAATGGATAAAAATAGATGATTGTTACACAATATGAAAAAGAGCCAATAAAACTCTGCAGAATGTAAAATATTGACTTGTTCTCATTGTGGAAAGATAAAAAGTCACATTAACTTGTATATTGTTGATGAAGATGTAATATTAAAATGAACTGGCCATCACTCATTTAAAAAGTGAGAATATTGAATTAAAGCTGAGATTATAAAACAAACATCTGAGAATATTCAATGAAAACTGAGAATATAAAACACAATCCTGAGAATAAGGAAACAAACCTGAGAATTTAAAATGAGAATCTGAGAATGCGTAATGAAACCTGTATATATATTTATGATACTTGCATAGACTATATCTGGCTTGTAACATCGCCAGCTACCGAATAAAAATGACAGCAAAAACGCAATATAGCAAGCGATCTAATGAGCACGTCATGGTCTGAATATTTCATAAAGGAATTCTCGAATCCGTCTCAATGAGATGTTTTACAGTTAAAAGCACAGCATTGAACATAAAGGTAAATGTGTCTTTAAAAATGTAAAAACATGTTGTTTTAAGGAATCCAAAGATTTGTGCTCTTTTGCCAAGTGGCTTATAGTTACTAAGACATTTGTAAAAGAGTGAATAACAGGTTGATAAATGTAAAAGATGAAGATGAATATTATATGAGTTGAGCTGAAATAATTGGTGAGATAAATGAGGTGTGGTGTGTCAGTGATATTGAAGCTGACTTATAGCATTAAAAGTGTTGTAAAAGAAAAGCTGGAGACATTGCATTAGGGAATATGAAAGGTGATTTAACTCTCCTCCTCTATTTGCTAATAACTCGGGGAAAATGAACACAGTTCAGGAAACATGACATTATTGGAAGGATAATAAAATCATTTTTTGTGTTTATAAAAGTTGAAATGTAATTTCCTGAGAAAAGGCCTTTGGTGGCGTGTCTCAGTCACATGGTCCCTGTCTTTCTGAGATTTCTCCTCCACGTCATCATATTCTGTAAAATAAATACATCGACCTCTTTAATAGATCCTGTGTATTGTATTAATCGGGATGTAAAAGCTTAAAAATACAGTCAGTGATGCACGATGTGGGAATGTCTTTAATATTCTATCAATAAAAAAGAGAAAAAAGGAGATTTATCAGTTCAGCTTTCTTAATATGAACACAGGCCATGTGTATAAGATGTGGAAGTAAATGAGACATAAATATAGGTCTTATCTAAACTGTGGAATAAATATGACGGCACTTGTTCAATGACAGAATGGAGATTACAGAACAGAAAGCTGATATTTATATTATATATGGTATAGAATAGAGTCACGCTTTAACTTTGCTGCCTTTGCACTCACGTACATTACCAGAATAAACAACTCACTCACTTTCTGTCTCTCCTCCATCCTGTTCCTCAGTGATGACATCATCATAATCTTCTGGACCGTCTCCTGAAGAAATCAATGAATCAGTAATAAACCCCTGTGTGTGTTGCTGTTCTAGTAAAATACTGAGTTACAGGGTGGTGTGATGAAGCTGAGTTACTGCTACCACCCTAACGTTGATCATTTACCTACAACAACATGTCCCCAAGTGGTTTATTCCTCTTAGACCATGGGAATTTGCCAACAATTGCAGTTTTTCACTGAGTAAAGAATTAGATCTTGTACTTTTCATCCATTTATAGTTACAGATAATGTTGTATATCTTTGGAAAAATAAGTTTGTTCCTTTGCTCACTGATGTCATCGCAGCTATAAACAGTGGTTCCCTCAGCAGCTTTTTTCATTTCTTTTTTGTTTATTTCCAGATAAAAACTGACCTGTGACGATGATTGGGTTTGTTTCCATGGTAACCGCATCATCGTAGTTCTCGGACACGTCCTCTGTCAGAATGTGGAGATAAAAGCTATTAAATCCACATGAATGTCATTAATGATGGTTTGGACGCTTGTGGATGCGACACTGTCACATTATTATCATACCTGTCAGTATAACTGACTTCTGATCAGCTGGAATGGCGTCATCATAATTCTCCGCTTCATCCTCTACACCAAAACACAGATATTTAAAGAGAGTTAAAGTTTACTGACGTGGCAGTTTGTACACTGTGTATTTGATGACGCAATGCAAAATGACATCGTCTACATGTCAAAAATGTCACGACACACAAAGCAAGAAACAAACTGATGTGCAGTGTGTGTGTTTAATTTCTACTGCTTTCTAAAACAAATCCCCAAACAGAACCACACCCTCCACATTATCAGGGATCGGTCCAGCAGTGACGGCATCATCGTAGTCCTCTGGTGGCTCGACTCTTCCTGTATCACCTAAATGAAATAAAAGCAGAGGGTCTGTACAAACAGCTCCATCACAAATGCGATCCGGGCAACTCTAAGTGACCCTGTTATCAACCATGGGTTGAGTCTGCAGGAGGCTGGTCAGAGGGTCCGACCTAATTTGAGCTGCTCCACTGCAGCAGGTATCATCAGGACTTTTCGAAATGAGAACAGGTAAGAAATCCGAACCTCGTATGATTTACTGTAACATGTGATTTTACACTATTTCATTAGGACATGTTAGAGCATAAACTTTTTCACACTGTGTTTGTAGAATTGCAAGGCGACCCCCTGCAGGAGGAAGAAATCGCTTGTTCACACAAGAACAGGAACAACAGATTATCAACATGGTCATTGCAAACAACAATATACTTTTGAGACAACTGCTCCGCCACATCATTAATGACAACACAACATTCAACAGCATCGACAGGGTAAGTTTATCCACCCTGGGCCGTCGACTGAAGCGCCATCAAATCCGGATGAAACAGCTGTACAGAGTGCCATTTGAGAGAAACTCAGAGAGTGAAACAACTGCGCTATGAATATGTGCAAGTGATTTGCAGTTTATATATTAGCCCATTACAGTAATTGGTACTGTATTCCAGTTGACTGTATTACTGTGCTACACCATACGGACTGATATCTGTATCCTTTCTGTCAGATGCTCAAAAATCACCTTTCACCTCTGAAAGTGTTTGATCCGTCACATTTGTCCATTTCACATGAACATGGTGTTTAGTGACTGAATATAAAAACCGTCCCCCAGCGACACACACAAACGCATCAGCACTAGCACTGTGTTCACGCTTCGACAAATTTAATCTGGTGTGTGAGTTTAATCGTGTGATTCCTCAGAACTTTTTAAATAAGACACAAACACAAACTTCCTGTTTGTTAGTGTGCGACACTCAGGCTGGTGAGAGTGAGAGGCAGTGAAACTGTTACTGTAAATGTGATGCTCATCACTTCAGCTCGAGAACTGGAGACGCGAACACACTCAGGTAAGAACCGCTCTATCTGGAACAGGAACAGTTGAGTTGATGAGATTCAGCTGGAAAATATTGCATTATTTTACTGAAGGAAAATAAAACTGTCATTTTATCAACATCAATTTATCAGCTGCAGCAACAGCATCCAAACTTTTTAACTTCAGATTGACTTTTTTCTTCAGTAGATATTAAATATGAACATGTTTTTACATTCTTCATCAAATGCTTCACTTGCGCTACAGCCGCTGTTTAATTTTAGTTTTTTATTTATTTATATTTTTATTTTGCAAGCATATTTCATTCCTGTTGCTGAGTCTGAGTTTGGACAGAGACTTCGTTGCTCAACATATTTGCTCACAGACGAGTGTGTGCTAATGACACTGCACAACCAGGCCATGCAGATTTATCTGAACGGAACACAAGAAGCTGCAATGAACATTGTGCTGTTGGAGTGGAACAGACAGGAAGTCCAGCATTTTAATATGAACACCCTGACTTCTGTGGTGAACACGGGCGATTGCTCTAAGACAGCGAGGGAGGCTCAGCCTTCTCTAAAAATGATGACCATCGTGTAGGATGAATTGCGCTAGGCTTATGTTATAGCCGACCTTATAACATTGCTATTTCAGATCCAGAATCATAGAAATATATGTGCTCAACCCACTACAGTGCGAAATCATTCCGTTATAACTTTAATGTGTGCGTGAGTTTCTCCCCCTCGTGACAGCGCGATGCAGCCCAGCCTCAGTGGACTTCAATGGCATTTGGGAGCTCTGCGCTTTTCAATCTCAAAATGCAAGACGGTTATTGGACAAATACTGCGAAAACGCCCGCCCACGGACTCCCAGCCTCACAGTGGGAGGGACATGGCAAAGCTTTCCGCGAGGAGACTGGTGATTGGTGAAAGCGGCCGGATATTTTCTTTGATTGACAGCTCGTTTCAAATATAGACAGGCAGCGGTGAATTTCAGTTCAGTCCCATGCGGATTCACAAGTGCTGTGGTGTATTGTAAGAGATCAGCTTACATTTCGATTTCATTCATTACATACGGTTTCTACCAGCTTTTTTAGTTTGTATATATTTTCATTGTAATTAAAGTGTAAATATAGTGTTGTCAAGTTTGCTATCTTAGTTCCAGAAATGTCGTTTATTTGAGTGACTGAACTTGAACTTGAGGGGGCTAGTCAGCTAGCAAGAAAGCTGCGCACGGATGCCAAGCATTGCTGATTTAATTTTGGCGAAGCCATTTGCCAGTCTTCCTTTCGAGGAAAAAATTAAAATTAAAGAGCAGGGTAGACCAACGCCTCAAACTGACTTGGTGAAAAAGGTAGGGAATAATACTCGTTCCTTTCAGCTCTCCTGGTACGAGAAAGTGAATTGGCTAACAGCAAGTGACCCACATCAACAACAGTAAATAGGCTACTTTAGTAATATGTCATGGATGGACCAAAAATATAGAATCTATTTAAAATGTTTATGCTGAGTATATTATATTGGAATATATATTTTTTGGATATGAATTAAACACAGCTACAATTTGGAAAACATTTTTAAACAAAAACACAGCCGAGAACATTTCACACTACAGACCTGGATTAAAAGTGAAGGGTTATCAAAATTGTCAATAAAACATTTCTCAGTCAAAATAAGTAAAATATAGGGAAAGTGTCATTGAATGAAATGTGTGGCCCCCAGCTCTATGTTTGGCTCCCCAAGGTCAGTGCTTGTGCCTATTCCAGAACACTCTGCTGTTACTGCTGAGGTTCCTGACAAAGAGCTGCTTTCAATAATGATCAATTTTTAAACAACATGCCACAATTTTAAAATATAAAATGTTAAAATATACCCCCCCCCCAACACCACCATCATGTATATTGGACAGTAGGCTAATGGGCCAAAAGAACCTGTTATTTCACAGTTTGTGACCCTGCCAACAATCAGCCAGATCAGAGGCAAGAGTATGGGCAAAATTGATGTGCTTTTTCTTTTAAAATCTGGAAATATCGTAACCGACCAGCCTCCCCTGTTTAAAGACTACCAGCCGCCACTGGTGGTGAAGTGACATGTGCTCCACATTGAACTAAAGTTGTGTAGCTCATCTTTGAGGCAGGAACAGGGGCCTTGTGCCATGCAGCTCGATATAGCAGCGCGACAACTAACAATGTCATCAGGGAGATTTTTACAGGACCAACTTTAAGATGTAAAAGCGTCCAGGTCAATGTTGATGCTGTAGAAAATGAGAGGATTTTGCAGGCAGCTGTGAAGAAAAGACCGTGGCGTTGTGTTACTCCCTGAATACAGTGTGTTTATAATCCGTCGGCTTTTGTAGCTTTTATTCATCTGTTGGAAACAAGAGAAATGACCCAAAGAGATTCTAATCATGGATGCAGCTTTAATGTCACTGCAGTGTTGAGTGATTTTTACCATGTAGTTTATAACACTATTAACATCCAGCACATGGAGATTGTGTAACTCACACACAGCTCAGACACACTTCAGAGTGGACTGCAATCATATACACTTCCTGTGTGTGAGGCTCAGGCATGGGGAGTGTGAGCAGAAGTGTGTGTGTGTGTGTGTGTGTGTGTGTGTGTGTGTGTGTGTGTGTGTGTGTGTGAGGCTCAGGCATGGTGAGTGTGAGCAGAAGTGTGTGTGTGTGTGTGTGTGTGTGTGTGTGTGTGTGTGGTTAACATTGTAGGTTGAATTGGGATTAATTAAATTATAAATTATGTAATAATTGATAATTAAATTAATCAATTTATAAATAAAGATCAGTCTCATAAAATCTTAAGTTATTAATCTTAATACTCACCGTGAATGGTTACATTCAAGATTAATGGTAGCTCTGTATTAGATGGGAAACCCAGTTGTATACAAAAGCTAAATTCTGAAGGAAAAAGGGAGTTCTAAATAGTTGACCTTGTGAATAAACAACAGGAACAAGTAAAATGCAATTCAATTTTATTAGCTTTTATTTGTCTACTACTCACTAATAATAATAAACTCAAAATACATTCAATGTCAGCAAAGGTAATAACAAGACAAAACAATGGAACAATTACACCTGGACTATAAAGTTGAGGGAAAGAGAGAGAGAAAGAGATAGAAGATGAGAATCCCTTGTGTGTGCGTGTGTGTGGAGGTGTGTGTGTGTGTGTGTGACCTAGCTTGTCGTTAGCTAAAACAAAGGAATGTTAGCTAAATAGAACAAAGGATTAGCTCTGTGGCTAATGTGTGTTTTGTGTAGGTATCTGTGGGCAGATGCTAATGACTAGCCACTCTGGCAATGCTTAAACAAAATGGCGGTCAGTGCCTAGGTGTCGTATCACAGGTAACTCAATGAGGAAGGTATCAAAATGGCGTCGGAAAAATGGCGCCTGCAGGCCTAGTCAAGAACACAAGCCTACGAGCTAGCGTATCACCCTGAGGTAGCTAGCAATAAGTTGCTAAGGAGAATCTGACCACGCTACAGCTGGATCCAAACACTGCACTTAACAATTTCCAACAGACTATCTAGGCAAAGAACTCAACGCGAGAGAGAGAGAGAGAGAGAGAGAGAGAGAGAGTGTGTGAGTGTGTGTGTAATAGGTGTTGGATGGAGAGAACTAGGCCTTGTAGCGGTCTAGCCTCGGAGCTTAAAATAACAAACTTGTCGCTGCGCTGCTAATCAGATAGGGAAGCTAGCAATGGAGTTAAGGAAAGATATCATGCAAGATACCCTGTCTAACAAGTTCAAAGAAAAAAACAGAACCAAAACAAACAATAAAAACAAACAAACAAACAATAAAAACAAACAACTTCCGTGTCTGAGCGGGTATGCTAAATAGCTCAAAGCTTAAACATGACCCTAACAACCATCTGAATAAGCTACAAATTAAAAATTTGCCCAAGTGCCTACTCAATGCGATGGAAGTTCTTTCTCCGATGTCCGCGCTGAGGGTCGCAGTCCGAGGAGAGGAGGTTAGCGGCGCGTTGCGTCCAACCGCGGCTAACGAAGCAGGGAGATGAAGGCCTAGCTGGCCCACGGTGCTTCAGGAGAAACCTCCGGTGATGCGTCGACGAGGAAAAGGCTGAGAGGAGCGAAGCTGTCCGCAAATGCCTCTTAGCGTGGAAAACTACTTAACTGTAGTTAAACTTTGCAAAGGTTTAGAATCAAAACCACTATATCGCTGAAACTTAGCGGGTCGTTCAAAAGTTCGGCCGAAACTAATTTGAACAGGCTGTTCTCAGACAATAGCGGTTAGTCTCAACACTGTAGGCGAGCGTGCCTACAGTCCGTCCGACCACTCCAGTAGTCAGAACATGAGAGAGCGAATCGAGGCGCTCTCGATACAGTTAAAGCAGTTCCACTTCATGTCACATCCGGGTGGAACGTGCAAGGAATTGTGGGATCGTTATAGGGGGCGCTGGTGAGTTACCAACATTCCCCCCTTGGCCATAGGCGCTGAAAGGAGTGATACCCTATGGGCACATGGTGTTTAGTCTGCGACCCACGGTCCCTAGTAATCCACAATGAGGTAGTTCCACAAAGAGGTAGTTCCACAATGAGGTAGTTCCAAGGGTCCTTTCTGTGAAAAGTCTTTCAGACACAGTTCAACAGTTCAATTCATTTCATACAGTCCATAAGATGCATAGGCACTTGGGCATGAAAGCATAGGCACTTGGACATGAAAACAATTACACTATGGCTACTTAACTGCCTTCTACATACAATATTTCACACAGCAAACAAAAAGAATCAAAACTCCATAAAGGAAAATGGAAAAGAGGGGTTAGTTAGCGTGTTAGCAAGCCTACTCTTCAAGAAAGTTAGTGGAGGCCTTAGGCCTGATGGAGAATCGGACAATGCCACGATCTAATTTCTCAGGTGCGTAGATCGTTTTGTCCAGTTTGCGGTGTAGTGTCAGTATGTACCTATGTAGAGTGATGGCTATGAAGACTGTGATAACCCAACCGCCAGCTAGAAATCCCAGCGCAATTCGGCTTATTAAAGATCCTTGATCGGACGAAGGGTTTGCGCGGTTATTCAAGAAAGTGGTAGCGATGCCAGTGGGCTTAAGATCGAATTGCACGGTTTTGGTCCCTTCCAGCAGTAGTTGTGCTTGGAGGGTGGAGTTTATCTCAAGTTCGTGACCTGGGAAGGCATCGGGCATTTCTATCTCGGTCTCATACTGGTCAGCGCTAAGGTGATGGAGGGTGATGTCACCCACGTGAACAGTGGCTCCTAGTGGGACACTTAGGAGAGAGGTTTCGTTAGGGATCTTCATTCTAGTGGCAGTGTTATGTTGATCATATGATACCAGAATCTCAGTTTGGGGAGTGTTGATTAGCCACCGATTACCAGCTCTTTCTACTCTAGTTCCTATTCCTTCATCTTTAATAGACAATTTACCTGCACACTTCTGATCGGGGACTTTTGTCAATCCACAGAGACGGTCTGTGGTGTCTCGGATAAAGGGATTGCTGGGGCAGACCCAGTGGATATCTTTGGTAGAGGTGCACATGTCTAAATTAGGGACGAGGTAGATAGAGGGGTTGTCATCGTGATAGGCTATGGTGGGAGGTGTCTGCAAACGTACGTGTACGTCGTTGTTCCAGAAACCTACATTAAGGACAGATTTGATTCTGTATATGTTTTGCCGTTCAATAACGGGGAGATTGAGGATGAAGCCTATTTCTAGGTTTTGAGGGTTCACAAAAATGGGGATAGCACTGCCAAGACTATAAGCCAGATGAATCTGTGATGAGTAAACGTTAGTCGTGGTAGTAGATCGGAGTATGCTGTCAACCATGCTGAGGGATATCAAATATGGTGGGATTTTACCTCCACTCAGGGTGCTGAGAGAGCTACTTACTTCTCTCATCAGGTCCTGCATTAGGTCTCGGATTACTCGGACGTACTTGACTTCGCTTCTCATGATTGCTGCTAGCCTGTCTACGGCATGTACTGTGTTCTTGATTAATGTAGAATGCATGTTAACGGTTAGTATGGTTCCCTGCAGGGTTTTGCCTAGGCCCTGCAGCTCCTCCTGTTGAGTTAGTAGTCTACCCTGGATTTCTGCAACATACAGGAGTTTGTTATTCCGATTTGAGTGGTAACAAGGGTGGTTACTTATAGATGCACGCTTATGGATTGAGAGGCATGCAACTAAGTTGGGCAGGCTATAACTTATTGTTTGTCCACCCCCCTATGGAGTGTGGACTGCTCAAAAAGCTTTATTTGGTTGCTATGGACCCACCTATACGAAGGCGCCTGGCTAGGCTTCGAAGTTTTGATGCGGTAGGCGACGGGGGACAGTTTACCGACGATTTCGAAAGGACCGGACCAACGGGGTAAGAATTTTCTGGCTACTCCTACCGGTTTGGTGAAATTGAAGTATAGGACTCTGTCGCCTACTTCGTACTCACGGTGTGTCGCCTTTCTGTCGTAGTAAGCTTTCTGTCCTTTCGCACTCTTTTCGAGGTGTTCCTGGGCCCACGCAAACGTGGCCTGCAAGTGGCGTTGCAAGTCGGTGACGTACTGGTGTGCGGTGTACGCAGTGGCAACGCTTAGGTCCTCTGGTCGGTAGAGGAGGTGTAAGGGAAGAACCATTTCACGCCCAGTCATCATTTCGAACGGAGTGACTCCGGTGGTGCGGTGAGGAGTGGACCGAATGGCCATCAGCACCAGAGGGAGTTTGATGTCCCAATCTTTGCCATGGTGGCTAACATACTTGCGAAGCATGCTCACGATGGTTTGGTTGGCACGTTCGACCTGACCGGAAGACTGAGGATGATACGCGATGTGGAATTTTGCCTCGACTCCGAGCATCTCCCACAACACTCTCATGACCTCTGCGGTGAAATGAGTACCTCGGTCGGAATCAATGGATAGGGGCAAGCCCCAACGGCTGAACACATGGTTCATAAGAAGGAGAGCAGTGGTCTCTGCGGTTTCGTTTGGGGTGGGCAAGCATTCCACCCACTTCGTGAACGCGCAAGTGACAGTCAGGAGGTACTTATTACCTCGAGCCGATTTCGGCACCGGTCCAACCCAGTCTATCTGGAGATTAGACCAGGGGAATGAGATGCCTTTGCTTTGCAGTGGGGCGCGGTTCAACGGTTGGGCTGGTCGGAATTGGCAGCAAATCAAGCACCCTTTGACATACTCGGTAACGTCCTGAATCATGAAGGGCCAATAGACAATCTGTTGGAGTGTCTGGTAGGTCGCCTGAGCATTCCTATGGCCCCCGCACGGGCTGTCGTGAGCGTACTGCAACATGACCCCCCTATGATCTGTGGGCACGACCCACCGGGGAGGTCCCTGGTTGCGTGGTGTGTACACCAGGAGTCCTTTCTCGAGTTTTAAGCCGTTTTTGATATTGTGAAGGTGATTTAAGTCTCGGGACTGTTGCAACTCTTGTGGGGAAATTGGGGACACCACGGGGTCCGCAAGGAACTTACGGATTTGGTGGATCACGGGATCCCTTTCCTGCATAGACACCAGGTCGGCGTCCTGGGGCAGTCGGCCGAGTTGCACTGTTCCTGCTTGGGGTACTGCGTCAGTTTGACCTGCTCTAGCCTGTCGGCGAGTAATCGCGGTTACGTTATGGTGTGGCGTCTCGGGAAGCCATGACGGCTGGAATTCCCAAAGGGGGCCGTCTACGGCTCCCGCTTTGGCGAGGCCATCTGCCTCATCGTTACCGACTTTGTCAGGTCCTGGGACTTGAGAATGTCCCTTCACCTTCTTCCAATAGACGCACATTCCCTGTTCAGTTACGAGTCGATCGCATGCTAGGAAGAGTTCGGAGTGTTTCACTTCCTTGCCCCTTGCGTTTTTCATGTCCTGCACCTTCCACGAGGGAAAGTGTGAGACGAAGCTATGCCTGGCATAATTTGAATCAGAGCAGAGGACTAACCGCTTGATGTTCTCACGGGCAGCTTGTTGCAGGACGATGAGCACGGCTGCTACCTCCGCATATTGGCTAGTCTTAGCCCCGAGTCGATGTTGGTATTTCCCTTGTATAGGGCCGTTCGCCCATACGATACCGACACCGGCTTGGACTTTGCGTTCATGATGGAATGAGCATCCATCTATGTAAGCGGTGGGGAGGTCTTTGCAGACGTTCTCGTCATAGTAGTGGTGGTCAGAGGGGAGAGCAGGTACGGTTGTTAGTTCAGTTTGATCCGGACTATTCTCGCAGTCGCAATGCTGGCATTCCGCCAGGCCTCGGCCAAGCGCCATCTTGTGGTTCTGGGCGTACTTCACCTCGACGTTGTAGCCCTGTAGTGCCATCATCCAAGCTGCGATGCGACTATTCGAAACTCTTCCCTCTCTCAGCCTCTGGCTGTTCAAGAACGAGACCGGTTGATGATTGGTCTCTATCACCACCTTCTGGCCACCAATGTAACTGCGAAAGTGTTCAACGGCCCAGACCGTGGCCAGCAGGGCTTTTTCGCAGTCTGAAAATTTAAACTCCACAGCACTGAGGGGCCGACTGGCGTATGCTACGACACGGCGATCTTTGTCATGCTGCTGTGACAGTGCAGCGCTCAGGCAGTGGGTGGAGAAACTAGCCTCCAAGAAGAACGGTTTGTCTTTGTCGGGATACGCGAGGCAGGGAGCGGAGCAGAGCTTCTGCTTCATGCTCTTGAACGCGAGTTCTTGAGGCTCACTCCACTGGAAGGGTTTATCCTTTCAGAGGAGCTCGGTGAGCGGTCGTGCTATCTCCGCGTAGTCCTCGATGAACTGTCGGGAGTAGTTGCAGACCCCTAAGAAGCTCCTGAGTTCAGGTACGTTGGATGGGGCTTTGATGTCTTGGATAGCCCGCACCCTCCCCGACTGGGGTTCAATGCCATCTGGCCCAACGCACAGTCCAACGTATTCGACTTTGGTGCGACACCACTGCCCTTTGGTGACAGAGAGCTTCGCTCCTGCTCTGGACAGCTGGGACAGAACATGGCGTATCTCTTCGAGGTGTGCATCAAAAGTCTGTGACCTAATGAGGATGTCATCGACATAGATCAAGTTGCCACGAGCTGCGGCATCGCTCATTGCCTTATGCAAGAAGATGTTGAATTCAGCGGGGGAGTTCGCGTAGCCGAACGGACATCGGTTGAAAGTTAGCTGGCGGTTCCCAAAGGAAAAGGCCAGCTTGTGTTGGTCAGCTGGATCCACGCGCATGGTCCAGAATCCACTCGCCACGTCGGCGGTGGAGAAGAACTTTGCACCCTTCACCTTGGCAAGTTCTTGATCCAGATGGATCATGGGCCATCTTGACAAGGGCACTTGCTTGTTCAGCTGCCTATAGTCAATGGTGAGACGCCACTTGCCGTTCGGTTTCAGCACCGGCCACAAGGGGGAGTTGTAAGTTGAGTTACACTCACGAATGATCTGCTTTTCCAGCAGAGTGTCCAGTGTTTCTTGTATTGAGTCGTATGCGGCTAACGGGATTTTGTATTGCCGCACGAACGTCGGTGGAGCATTCGGATCTGTTGGAATTCGGACGGTGTGGATGTCTGTGACTCCGCAGTCATTAGAATCCCGCGCCCAGATCGCCTTGAAGTCGTAGAACAGTTCACGGAGCTGTCGTCTCTGGGCGTCCGTGGTCAGGCTGTCAGCTTTCACCAGCTGTTGTTGAACTTCTCGTTCAAAGCCTGGGTACGGTTCACCTAGAGCTGAATCGACGACCTCAGTTGCAGGGGTGTTGTTGCTCGATTGCGTGGCAAGAGCGTACACCAGCATGTGTTTCGGGGTGTCAGTTTTGGTCATGACTATGCGCTCGTCGCGAAGCATGTCGTGAGGTTCGACGCGGATCATGTGGAAAGGAAGAGTGATCCAGGGAGGTTCCACTGGATCGGAATGAGTGTCCGGCGTTGGCAGCTCACCAATGACTGGAATGGTGAGTTCAAAGTCATGGAATGCCTGGTCTATCAGAAGGCCTAAAGGCCGACGGGCGGGGATCGTGATGGCGTCCCGCGTGGAGTTTTGAACCAGGAGGTAAGCGGAACGATGACTCACTTCAAGCAGCGGAGTCCCACACACGGCTAAGTCAAGCTCCATGAAGAATCTGAGAGGCTGGAAGAACGCCTGGGAGCTACGAAACTGTTGGTCTTTCATGATGACCAGCTTAAGAGGGGAACCAGCAGTCCTAGCGGGAATGACAATGTCAAATTCGCTAGCGACATGGCAGGCTTGGGGAATCGTTTGTCCTGACCGCATTTGTTCCGGGTCAGCTTGGAACGGGTGCTTAGCAGCATCAGCTTGGGTCCAGATGACCCGGTTGACTAGGTCCAGTTGGGCTCCCAGTCTGACCAAGATGTCTGCCCCAATGACCAGTGGGTCAGGAAGTCCGGGGACGACACTCAAGAAATGAAGGAATTCTCTCTGACCGATAGCGAGCGACACGGTGCAGACGCCCGTGGCTTTGATGGGGCTCTGGGGTTGTTCGGCTGACAGTAGCCGGTGGCTCTTCTGCACAAAGACAGGGGAAGGAGTGCTCTGACGCACTATGTCGAACCACGTTTGGCTGATGGCTGACTTCTCTGACCAAAGCGCTAACCTGATGGCAGGTGCCGTGACGCCGTTGACAGCAATGTTGCCAGATATCCAGGGGTAGTACCTGGTTGGGGCAGATTCGCCAAGAAAGCAAAGGAAAGACGGGTGGCCATCAAGCGCGTTGCGGTTGAGAAGAGTGTCGGTTGAGTTTGGTGCGTCTTGACTCGGCTCAGGGTGGAGCGGAGTGGTCTCGAGGTTCTCGGGGACCTGCCCTGACTCAGCTATCGGTGGAGTAGCCTCCACGCTAACTTCATCGCAACAGGCTCGATCGTGACGACGAGGATCTGGGGTCTGTGGGGACGCGACCTGGGCCCACAGTTGCCCACGACGACAGTCAATGAGGGGCGCTAGCCTATCTAGTAGGTCTTGGCCAATGAGGAACGGTTCTACCCCAACAGAGCAGATGTAAGTGGGGTGAGTGACGGACATGCCCTGGAAGGTGAGTTCTAACCATGCAATGGTTGTTACTGGGGCTTGATTCTGGGTGAAGCTAACCAAGTTGACGTCACAACGTTCGGTTCTGATGGGTCTACCTTGCGCGCGCCGTGCATCAGAAACCTCTGTGAAGACTTTAGAACACATCAGGGTGATTTCCGACCCGGTATCCAAGAGAGCTTGGAGGGAAACGTTGCCTTCTACCACAACTGGGGTATAGATACGCTTGGCGTTGCCTTTCCTAACCAAATCTCCAAGAAACTGCGTCAGAAATGCATCCTGCGGGTCAGGCTTCACTAACGGAGGGGGTGGTTTCAACTCATCGCTGCCTATTGGGCAGGGGTCCTTTCCCCACCCCACGAGGTAGACACGCGGTGGTGGTGGGGATGGGTCCCGGCCTAGTCATGCTGACGGTTCGTCCCTGTCCTTGCTCGGCTTACCCTTCCTGCTCTTATTGCTCAGCAGTTGTTTAACTCGTGCTAATTCGGTCCTCAGTTCTGCCATCCCAAGCGGCTCTTGGTTGGCTTGTTTAATCCGTGCTAATTCAGCCCTCAGTTCTGCCATCCCAAGCGGCTCTTGGTTGGCTTGTTTAGCGGTAGCTAGCTTAGGGCTCCGCTCCCTTCGAGAGGAGTTGCGATGGGGCCTTGACTGTCCGCTATTCTGAGATTTAGGGCCGTGACTGCCAGGTTTGCGGTTACCTTGCCCGTGGGCGTTGGGGCCCTGTTCCCCCTTGGCTCCAGCTTGTCGAACTTTCCAGTTACCTTTGGGTTGACTCGACGTCTGGTGGCCGGGGTTTGGGTTCGCCCAAGGGGGCCCGCGGTTTGGGGCTTCACCCCCTTCTAGGCCTAAGGACTGACCTTCCTGCTCATATAGGCCGAGGACTCTGGGATCATCCTCGTGGCGGTCTGTGGGTCGGACGAACGTCTCCCACGTTAGTTGTGCGGTGCGACGCATTTCTCTCATAGTATGGGGGCGCTGGCGACACGCGAGTGTTACTTGGTTACGGATGCACGGGTGAAGGTTATGGAGGAAGAGGGACTTGAAGTTGCGATCTTCCTCTAGCCCGGGCTCACTTCTGCCCTGAAAGTACGCTGCGCGGAGCCGACGGTAGTACTCGCGAGGGTGTTCGCTTCGTTTCTGTCTGATCACAATGGCACCCATCGTCGCAGCAGTCTCGTCCTCGTACAACGAGTATTCCTCTTTCAAGTACTTGCGTATCTTCTTGTAGTTGTCGAGGACTGACTGCGGTAAGGTCTCAACGAATGCTCGTACGCCACTACCTAAAGTTTTCCAGACTAGTCTGGCCTTTTCATGCGACGTAGCCTCTGGCAGGTCCAGGAGGCTACGCTCGATTTCCCGGAAATAATCATTCACGCTTCGGTGTCTATGATTTTCCGGCTCAAAACGCTCTATGTCTTTCGCAAGGACGTCGATTTGGCGGATCCTAGTTTTGCGTTCTGCGACGAGGCGTTTTGATTTTGACCCGTAGGGGTCCTCGCTGTCTTCGCTATTTGAGCTGCTCTCATATCGCCTATGTCTGCGTTTCGGCTTGTAGGCGGCCTCTCCGTCAGAGGAGTCTGACGGTACGTAGCGCGGCGTTTTCTGCGGGCTAGAGGCTGCAGCGATATTGAAGCGTGAGGGGGTGTAGTGGGGAGTAAAGTAAAAACTCCCAGCGCCACGAGGTGGCGATCGCGCGACTTTCACGCGAGTTGAGCCTGAGTGCGGTGTCTGATCTACCGTTCTAAGCTCAGGTTCTTCCTCCTCCAGAGCGGAACTCTGTTCTTGGGAGGGTTTGGCCGATCCCTCATCTGAGCGACGTGCTTGCGTCACTTCTTCTCTGAGGTATTCTATTTCGCGCTTTAGTTCATCTTGTGTGGCTCTCAGGCCCACGAGGCTACTCTCCGCGCTTTCTGCTCTCCTTTGAGCTTCGGCCAGTTGTCGTTTTAGTGTTCTTTTCTCTTGTTCGAGGGTCATACACACATGTTCCATTTCCTTATAGTAGATCATGAACAATTTGGGTAGCCCTTCTGGGAGAGTCATAGTACGCTCCTTAAGTTCCCTAACGGCTATGTGTATTTCATCAAAGTGAGCCTTTTGGTCCAGATCACAGAAGTAATTTCTCCTATCCTCCGGGACTTGGCCTAAATCGCCTACAACGTCGAAGAGAGAGAGGAGGGGCCCTTCTGACTCCCTTGATGGGGAACGCGACATTTTGTTCGAAATGTATTAATTAACTTAAAGGAAATTAATACTAGGTGTTGATTAGGTTAGAATTTAATTTAATCCAAGTTGCTAAATAATTGATGTGGTTTCTTAGCTACTTTGTTTTCACTAATGTTTCACTTGTATTAATTAGCTCAATTAATAATATTAGTTAACAATAATGATTATTATTATTAATAATAATTAAGTACTTGGATTAGATATTACTCTAATGTACTAATCAATTAAACCAGTTTATCAGCTAACTGTGGTTGGCAGCTGAATTTCAGTTCTGTGATTAACACACTGTTAATGATTCACCATTAAAGTCATCTGTGTTATACCTTGGCAGTTGATTTTGGGTATACAGCAGTTTACAAGTTATTGTTGAGAAATTCACAAGGTCATTAAACTATGCCTCACACGGGGCACCACTTTAATGTAGGTTGAATTGGGATTAATTTAATTATAAATTATGTAATAATTGATAATTAAATTAATCAATTTATAAATAAAGATCAGTCTCATAAAATCTTAAATTATTAATCTTAATACTCACCGTGAATGGTTACATTCAAGATTAATGGTAGCTCTGTATTAGATGGGAAACCCAGTTGTATACAAAAGCTAAATTCTGAAGGAAAAAGGGAGTTCTAAATAGTTGACCTTGTGAATAAACAACAGGAACAAGTAAAATGCAATTCAATTTTATTAGCTTTTATTTGTCTACTACTCACTAATAATAATAAACTCAAAATACATTCAATGTCAGCAAAGGTAATAACAAGACAAAACAATGGAACAATTACACCTGGACTATAAAGTTGAGGGAAAGAGAGAGAGAAAGAGATAGAAGAAGAGAATCCCTTGTGTGTGCGTGTGTGTGTGTGTGTGTGTGTGTGTGACCTAGCTTGTCGTTAGCTAAAACAAAGGAATGTTAGCTAAAACAAAGGAATGTTAGCTAAATAGAACAAAGGATTAGCTCTGTGGCTAATGTGTGTTTTGTGTAGGTATCTGTGGGCAGATGCTAATGACTAGCCACTCTGGCAATGCTTAAACAAAATGGCGGTCAGTGCCTAGGTGTCGTATCACAGGTAACTCAATGAGGAAGGTATCAAAATGGCGTCGGAAAAATGGCGCCTGCAGGCCTAGTCAAGAACACAAGCCTACGAGCTAGCGTATCACCCTGAGGTAGCTAGCAATAAGTTGCTAAGGAGAATCTGACCACGCTACAGCTGGATCCAAACACTGCACTTAACAATTTCCAACAGACTATCTAGGCAAAGAACTCAACGCGAGAGAGAGAGAGAGAGAGAGAGAGAGAGTGTGTGAGTGTGTGTGTAATAGGTGTTGGATGGAGAGAACTAGGCCTTGTAGCGGTCTAGCCTCGGAGCTTAAAATAACAAACTTGTCGCTGCGCTGCTAATCAGATAGGGAAGCTAGCAATGGAGTTAAGGAAAGATATCATGCAAGATACCCTGTCTAACAAGTTCAAAGAAAAAAACAGAACCAAAACAAACAATAAAAACAAACAAACAAACAATAAAAACAAACAACTTCCGTGTCTGAGCGGGTATGCTAAATAGCTCAAAGCTTAAACATGACCCTAACAACCATCTGAATAAGCTACAAATTAAAAATTTGCCCAAGTGCCTACTCAATGCGATGGAAGTTCTTTCTCCGATGTCCGCGCTGAGGGTCGCAGTCCGAGGAGAGGAGGTTAGCGGCGCGTTGCGTCCAACCGCGGCTAACGAAGCAGGGAGATGAAGGTCTAGCTGGCCCACGGTGCTTCAGGAGAAACCTCCGGTGATGCGTCGACGAGGAAAAGGCTGAGAGGAGCGAAGCTGTCCGCAAATGCCTCTTAGCGTGGAAAACTACTTAACTGTAGTTAAACTTTGCAAAGGTTTAGAATCAAAACCACTATATCGCTGAAACTTAGCGGGTCGTTCAAAAGTTCGGCCGAAACTAATTTGAACAGGCTGTTCTCAGACAATAGCGGTTAGTCTCAACACTGTAGGCGAGCGTGCCTACAGTCCGTCCGACCACTCCAGTAGTCAGAACATGAGAGAGCGAATCGAGGCGCTCTCGATACAGTTAAAGCAGTTCCACTTCATGTCACATCCGGGTGGAACGCGCAAGGAATTGTGGGATCGTTATAGGGGGCGCTGGCGAGTTACCAACAACATGCTGAAAAACGCAATGACATTTCTGTTTGAGAACAGTCGACTCAAATACACTATTTACTGAGCTGATAGTGATGAGGGGATTTAAATGTTCCATTTCAATTCAGTTCAGTTTGAGTTTTGTGCGTGAAGCGGAGCTCCGTACTTCAGAGAATATGGTAAAGCATCGACCTGATTTTTGATGGGCTTTGACCATACGACCTCCGTCCATACGAACGTGTCGCACCACAGGGAACCCGAACGGAAGTTCAAGGCAACGTATCTCATAAACACTCGACCACCGGAAAACGAAATCTGTATCTTTATTTCCATCAGATAGATGGGTTTTTATCCAGGACTTACTTTGAATTTGATTTTTAAAAAATAACTTGGGATTATTTACTCACATATTTACAGAAAATATTAATGGCAGTTTCATATAAAACGAGTTAAAACAGTTTTATTCATCCACTCGCTTGTTGGACAGGTGACAGTTTGTGTCATATAAAGGCGAGAGACAGATGTAATCGCAGGAAGAGTTTTACTGAAAACATGCTCGCAAACAGATCCAAAACGGAGACAAAGGCCGAGTGGAAAAGCAGGCAGTGGTGGAGTGAGACACAGACAGGATATCAGAGGGAATACAATACTCCCAGTCCAAAAACACAAACAGGGTCAAAACCAGAAAAGTGACACACAGTACAAGGCTTTCACAAAGTCTGTGTGTTACTGAGAGTCCTTATATAAATGTCTGTGCTGTGAGTGAGCTCTGATCAGGAACAGGTGCATGGGGATTAGTCCGAAGTCATAAGGAGCTCCACTTTTAGGCTCTGACTAAATATCTATATGATTTGTATGTCTGCAAATGGCTTTTACTGTGTGCAGTGGCTCAGGGGCCACTGTCGGGCCCTTGAGCGAGGCTCTTAACCCTCTCTGCTCTAGGGGGCGCTGTATCATGGCTGACCCTGCACTCTGACCCCAACTTCCTAACAAGCTGGAATATGTGAAGGAAAGGATTCAAAGAAATCCCCAACCACAATAAATCCATGCGTGTTGAGTGAAGCTGCTCATCTGAGAGCTGCAGAACTCACAGACTGTGGAACTCACAGACTAGAGAACTCACAGTCTGCGGAACACACAGACTGGGGAACTCACAGACTGCGGAACTCACAGACTGGGGAACTCACAGACTGCAGAACTCACAGACTAGAGAACTCACAGTCTGCGGAACTCACAGACTGGGGAACTCACAGACTGCGGAACTCACAGACTGGGGAACTCACAGACTGCAGAACTCACAGACTAGAGAACTCACAGTCTGCGGAACTCACAGACTGCGGAACTCACAGACTGGGGAACTCACAGACTAGAGAACTCACAGTCTGCGGAACTCACAGACTGGGGAACTCACAGACTGCAGAACTCACAGACTGCAGAACTCACAGACTAGAGAACTCACAGTCTGCGGAACTCACAGACTGGGGAACTCACAGACTGGGGAACTCACAGACTGGGGACACACAAAATTCTTTTCTCTTCTAAGTGTCTTCAGAAAATTTTACTTCTCATAGACCATCAATTATATTTCTCATCTCATCTCATTATCTGTAGCCGCTTTATCCTGTTCTACAGGGTCGCAGGCGAGCTGGATCCTATCCCAGCTGACTACGGGTGAAAGGCGGGGTTCACCCTGGACAAGTCTCCAGGTCATCACAGGGCTGACACATAGACACAGACAACCATTCACACTCACATTCACACCTACGCTCAATTTAGAGTCACCAGTTAACCTAACCTGCATGTCTTTGGACTGTGGGGGAAACCGGAGCACCCGGAGGAAACCCACGCGGACACGGGGAGAACATGCAAACTCCACACAGAAAGGCCCTCGCCGGCCACGGGGCTCGAACCCAGGACCTTCTTGCTGTGAGGCGACAGCGCTAACCACTACACCACCGTGCCACCCCTCAATTATATTTTGGTATTCAAATGATCATGATGATTAACCCTCCTGATGTCTTCAGGTCAAAAATGACCCGAAACTGTGTTTAACAGCAGAGAAAACCCCTTTAATGTTGTTTTTTCAACTTGAAATTTTATGACTTTTCCTAAAATGACCCTAATATTAGAAAAAGGGAAATATTTTGTTTATTCATTTTTCCATAGAGGCTAAAACACAGTCACAGAGTCAGTTACAGACAACAAAACACACACACACACACACACACACACACACACTGCTGATTGATCTTAGACAGAACTAAAACTTTCTCGTGCAGGTGCACCGCCACCTTTCCGCGACCCCATACACAACTTTCAAAGATCAAAGTTCAGACGATTTCAGACACAACCATCAAGGCATTGTCGACCAATACTTCTACATTCAGAGTCTCTAAATGTGCTGCAGATAACAGGACCCTCAGTTCTCTCTGTGATGAAGCCGTGAGTGCACGTTACAGTGCTGAACAGGCCGTAGAGCTGATTTTCTCAGACTGTGTGCTGCCAATGTGAGAAATATATCTGCAAAGTCCAGGCACACACAGTTGCTTACTGCCCGACATGTGCTCACTGACTGACTTGAGATATTGAGATGGTGTGTGTGTTTCATAGGGGACGTGTTTAGGGAGTGGTCTGTTATTCGCTTG
Source organism: Neoarius graeffei (assembly GCF_027579695.1). Classification (NCBI taxonomy): domain Eukaryota; kingdom Metazoa; phylum Chordata; class Actinopteri; order Siluriformes; family Ariidae; genus Neoarius; species Neoarius graeffei. Next base: position 648,218 of record NC_083589.1, on the reverse strand, counting down.
TTCTCCTGTGTTGGTCATGATTGCCCTCTCAGATTGTTCACATTTGACTATCATTGGAAGTGCCTTCAGTAAATTGCATTCAAAACTACTTTCTGCGGGCGGCATGGTGGTGTAGTGGCTAGCGCTGTCGCCTCACAGCAAGAAGGTCCGGGTTCGAGCCCCGTGGCCGGCGAGGGCCTTTCTGTGTGGAGTTTGCATGTTCTCCCCGTGTCCGCGTGGGTTTCCTCCGGGTGCTCCGGTTTCCCCCACAGTCCAAAGACATGCAGGTTAGGTTAACTGGTGACTCTAAATTGAGCGTAGGTGTGAATGTGAGTGTGAATGGTTGTCTGTGTCTATGTGTCAGCCCTGTGATGACCTGGCGACTTGTCCAGGGTGAACCCCGCCTTTCGCCCGTAGTCAGCTGGGATAGGATCCAGCTCGCCTGCGACCCTGTAGAACAGGATAAAGCAGCTACAGATAATGAGATGAGATGAGAACTACTTTCTGCGCATTTGTGATACTTTCTTCAGCTTCTTCGGTTATATAAGTACTATAAGTACTATATCTTGATAAAAAAATTGTTTACCACCTTTGCAGTACTTTAAGAAATAAAAATAATAATAATCTGCTTTAGTAAAGAAAACATATATTACAGCTGTGTTGTAATAAAAACGAGTGCTGTCCACTGAACGAATGCAGTGTTTCTGCACTGTAAAAAGGGAAAACTCTGATATTCACACAGTTTCTGATGAATGACAAGTTGTTTCTTCCTGCAAAATAGATTTGGCACTTAAAATGAAATTAAATTGGTTTATTTCAGATCTTAAGTGAGGAGGGGTCATTTTGACCCGGAGGACAAGGGGTGTATAGAGAGCGTGCACGTGACGTCATGAGGTCACGTGATATTTGTTTATCCGCCATTTTGGACGGCAAGGTCACGCATAGAACTTAGACGAACCTGTTCTAATTATCAAGTGTGTGGGAGTAGATCTTTCGAGAATGGTTATATCTTGTTCAGCATTTGGTTGTACCAATAGACAGGGCCAAAAGGAGGGCGTGTCATTTTATAGATTCCCCGCAGACGCGGAGAGACGCGCAAAATGGGTGTCCGCTGTGCGAAGAGAAAACTGGAACCCCAGTTCTACCAGCCGAATTTGTAGTGAACACTTCATATCAGGTAGGTGTGATCTTCTAATTCAATACTCCTAGTACATCTGTTAAGTTGATTTTCAGATTGAATGATAGCTGCATACTTAGAAACTAGACAGTCTCTAACGTTTAAAATGGCTATGCCGAGCCCTACTACCCTGGCCTAGTCTATGACAATCTTTTATCTTTTTGGCTCATATATGCCTTTGAAAGGCCAATCCATAGTAGGGATGCAAAAACAAAAAAAAAATCTTGACCGACCACCGAGCCTCATTAGCCGGTTAAAGTCGGTTAACCTAGGAGTTTAAACAGGGATGCAAACGGCGGATGCGCCTTTTTCACGGCTGAATCACGCAGATCCAATTTTTTTTTTTTTTGGGGGGGGGGGGGGGCGTTGGAGTGTCTGAATAATTTCATCAAAGTAAATTATGTATTAAAATTACTAAATGAACAAATGCCGTTACAGTCCATGAAACATAGGCAGTATTAGTATGAGAAGAAAACAGTAATTCAGAAAGCTGCGCACATTTGCGCAGCTTCCGTGCAAACGTGCACAGCATTTCTGATTTACTGTTTTTCAGACAAAAACATACATATTTACAACCCTGTCATTATCTGGAACTGAGTTTAGATTTCGAACATTCTTACGATAAAACGTCCTGCATAGTCTCTTTATGATAAACGTCTTAATGCCACTTACCTGTGAGGTTATCAAGTAGACTTCCTTCTTCGGAACCTTCCAGAGGTATAGTTGAGATACGCATCCTGCAACAAAATATTTATAAGCTTCCAGGCTCTTGTAAGCTTTGAGGGCTTTGCCAGTGTAACACGATTCACGATTAACGAGAAAATTGTAAATGTCGTGGTAGGCCAGATCGGGCAAATCGCCGGCACCGCAGCTCCGAATTTCCCTGAACAAGGATTGCGGCAAGTTGTACGGATCTGCAATCCCCAACCTGGAACACTTTTCCACGTAACGCTGCCTCACGTCACCTTCAAGATGCTGAACAAACTTAGACAAGTAATCGCGCGATGTAGATGGGGTATTTTCCGAATTTTCTTGGAGATTACTGCCTGGATCCATTACGCTCGCGCAAGGTAAACTATCCTGATGCCGTCCAATATGGCGGAGTGGGCGGAGTGCACACGTGCGGGTCACGTGACTGCACATCCTCTATACAGAAAACAAAGCCATCAGGAGGGTTAAATTAATATGCAAATTAGTCTGTGACATCATCAAATGACATCTATCAGGTTTTTGTGCTTGCTTTAGCTACGTTCCTCTGGAGTGTCCAACACTGTAGAACAGTAATGTACAGTCCGTATCGTTCCTGTCACTGACACGTTGCGTTTTCTGCCATGATGCGACTGAACACTGCTGACTTTGTTGTGAGATCACATGACCCCACAGGAAGTTCATTTCATTTCTGTGAAGTGACAGAAAACTGGAGCTTTGTTGTATCTACAGAAACCCACAAACTCTTTCTCCATGAAGCACGATGTGAAGACTCTGAGACACTTTGCTTTCACAATGCACAAACATGAAGTGTGTTCAGACCATCTCTAAAACCCTGAAGAGCTGAGAGGAATAAACATCATCTCTAAATACAGAGAGGGTCTCAGACGTCCTGTTTCTCTGAGGGTTCCTCTGACTTTCACTTCTCTAATCTTCATCTCTCTGCGTCTCATGAATATTAAAGTCCCCCTGAATAAATGAGCTGAGAGGAAAAACTATTTTCACATGTCTGAAGCTCAGTGGAGAAAAACAGCAGCAAACTGAAAAGAGAGTCAATAAAAGAATAAATAATGAAACTGAGCCCTGAACAAAACTCAGATCTGATGATAAATTACATCAGGAACGTTTGGGAACATTGAGACGAAACATGATTCATTTCAGACTCAATCTGTACTTTATCAACTGATCCACATTACTCTGATTTCACATTCACACACTGATCCGTCTGTGTGTGTGTGTGTGTGTGTGTGTGTGTGTGTGTGTGTGTGTGTGTGTGTTCTCCAGGTGAGCTTTCCTGAACAGAGAGATGAAATCAGCAGAGAAACTCATCCTCTTTTGTGTTCTGTTTGAAGGTTTGTGTAGAATTGATATTTAATGTGTGACCTGATAATGTAAGTGTGTTAAACTCGGGCAGGAACTCAATCAGTTTGGTGTGATTCTGTAACACAACTGCAGTTTGGAGGAAATATTTCTACACACTTTAGATTAATGGTGTGTGTGTGTGTGTGTGTGTGTGTGTGTGTGTGTGTGTGTGTGTGTGTGTGTGTGTTCTCCAGGTGATCTTTCCTGAACAGAGAGATGAAATCAGCAGAGAAACTCATCCTCTTTTGTTTTCTGTTTGAAGGTTTGTGTAGAATTGATATTTAATGTGTGACCTGATAATGTAAGTGTGTTAAACTCGGGCAGGAACTCAATCAGTTTGGTGTGATTCTGTAACACAACTGCAGTTTGGAGGAAATATTTCTACACACTATAGATTAATGGTGTGTGTGTGTGTGTGTGTGTGTGTGTGTGTGTGTGTGTGTGTGTGTGTGTGTGTGTGTTTGCAGCTGTTTTGTGTGGAGATTTCTCCGTCACGCTCCCAGAGAGTGTAGAAGCTGTGAGAGGACTCTGTGTTCTCATCCCCTGCAGTTTTGAGATTAATGGAGTCTATGATGCAGAACTCCAGGGAGATCCTACAGGAATCTGGTTAAAAGATGGCACTGATCTTAACAATAACAAAGTCTTTAACTCGAAAGTAACTAAAGAGAACAAGATTAAAGGGAAACTAATCGGAGACCTCCTCATGAAGAACTGCACCACCGTCTTCTACAACATCACACAGAGGGACAGTGGAGAATATTACTTTAGAATAGAAACTCCAGGAGGACTGAAATACACTTTCACTTCTCCATCAGTATCTCTAAGAGTGGGAGGTGAGAGCTGCAGCAGTGTGTGTGTACAGTGTAACTGTAATTACACTAATGATGCACTGGAACACATTTAAAACTCATCTCTAATGTGATACTGTGTGTTTATCTCAGACTCTCCAATCAATCCCTCAATAACACTGTATAAGGAGGATCAGGGGGAGGTGGAGGACCAAAATGAGGTGGTGGAGGGAACTTCAGTGAGTCTCGTTTGCTCTGCTCCAGCTCCTCCATGTCTCTTAAAGCCACCCACTTTTAGCTGGAACTTCCTGCCTGAGGAGAGAAGACAGGAGCAGAACCACAACACCAGCTTCAGCTCCTCTCAGCTGAACTTCAGCGCTACTCACCTGCATCATGGACTCGGTTTCACCTGCACTGCCACCTACCAGCTCCAGAACAAGAACAAATCAGCACACAGCTCTCTCACTCTACATGTTCTGTGTAAGTGCTGATTAATCGCTTCACACTCACTCCACTTTTAATCATTGATGGAGTCTCTTAAATCCTGTTCTTCCTCCTTTAGATGGTCCTAGAAACACATCAGTATCAGCGTCTCCATCTGCTTCAGTGCTTTTGGGCAGTTCAGTGTCTCTGCATTGCAGCAGTGATGGAAACCCAGCAGTGCTGAACTACACCTGGTACAGAGAGAACAGAGAGCAGATTGGAACCGGGAACCATCTCACCATCAGCACCACTGATTCTACACACAGGGGTTTATACTACTGTAGAGCTCAAAACCAGCACGGAGATCACAACTCATCTGTGTACCTGGATGTTCAGTGTGAGTACTTGCCTCTCATACTTTTAGAGTTTAGCATAAAAAAGAGCCTTCATTTCAGGAACAAGCGATGCATGAGAACACATGAGAAAGTTTATAGGGAGCCATTAACTGAGCGTTTATTTGAGTATCATAAAATCAGTGTCCAGAGATTCAGGTCATATGCAAATATTCACACTGTCTTCCCATTGGTTCTTACCTCAGATCATGTACACTGTAAAAAAAATATTTGTTGTTTTAACTTAAAAAAGTTAGTGCAAGGGCTGCCTTAAAATTTTGAGTTCACTGGAATTCACATAGTAAGTTAAATTGTTGTGAACTTACTATTTTAATTTCAGTTAACTCAAAATTTTAAGGCAGCCCTTGCACTAACTTTTTTAAGTTAAAACAACAAATCATTTTTTACAGTGTACAAACATCACTAAAATGAGCCTACAATCAGCAGTCAGTTTATATTCAGTCTATTCTCATTACAATTCTAAAATTCTCATATTCAAAGCTACTATATTTAAAGCCACATTATGTATGAATTGGTATTTTCTGCTCTCAGGCTCCACCTACAGTTGTGGAGTGTAATTCACTTTTACTCCACTGAGAAAATGCGTCGTCAGGCTTTGAGCCCCTCATGAACAGCTGGACACGTGAGTTTGTGTTCACACTCAAGGATACGGAACCGCAGAAGCCAAAGAACCATGTCGACTGACAAAACAGAGGAATATTACAGGATTTTACACGAATATTACATAGTTATATTTATTGTGACATCGGAGATGATCACTAACATAAAAAGAAGAAGAACAAAGTTTTAGTTTTGCTGAGACACCGTGTTTGTGTGTGAATGAGGAGTTTGTGCGGAATCGACATGATATCGACTCTTACTGCACATAAAGTTCATCAGGCGGTGTCATTTATTACAAGCTATATGAGAGAGGTTTGCAAACTTACAAGCTTTCAAGGCATGTTTGACATGAGATTGACAAAGACTGAACAAACGCTTTGGTGTGAGATGAATTTATTTTCATGCTCGCCTGAGATAGGACTGAGGTTGGATGAGTTTTATTATCCGGAAAAACTACAAATCTCCGTGATTTTTAGTGCGCATGCGCCAGCTCACGTGCAGCCTGCGACGAACGCTCCTGATCCCTTTTCTCTATTTTTCCTACTTGTCTTATCTTTGCTTTTTTTTTCTCCATTACCATAACACTGTAATCAAGCCACCATGAGGGTTGCAAGAGTTTTGGTGATTTTGCTCGCAGTCGCAAAACTTTTTTTCAGTGCAGCGATGCAAAAACTCCACACTGCCCGCATTGTTTAGACCAGGGATCAGCTGATCGAACTGAAGCCGGCTGCTCTAGCAACAAGACCGGAGGAGATCCCTGTGGTAATTTTGGGGAAAACACACAGAGGATGCAGAGGAAATAAGAAGCTACGGAGGAAGAGGGTGGCTTTGAGACAACGGAAGCTTATTGAAAAATCTTATAAGCCGTGTCTCCCCTCTATCATCATGGGGAACGTGAGGTCCCTCGGGAATAAAGTGGACGAGCTGACGGCACTGGCCCAGAGTCAGACGGAGCATCGGGAGTGCAGTTTAATGCGCTTCATGGAGACATGGCTGCACCAGGATGTTCCCGACAACAACGCTACAATCAAGGGCTTCCACACGGTGCGTGCGGACAGAGACTGCGCCAGGAGCGGTAAGCGCAAAGGGGGAGAGCTTGCCATTTTTGTGAACAACCGGTGGTGTAACCCAGCTCACATCACCATGAAGGAGTGCATCTGCAGCCCGGATGTTGAACTGTGTGCTGTCGGACTTCATCCATATTATCTGCCCAGGGAGTTTTCTAATGTCATCATTGTGGCTGTTTATGTCCCCCCCCCTCCCCTCTGCAAACCTGAACACTGCCTGTGACACTATTCACTCTGCAATAGCCCGGCTACACACTCAACACCCGAGTGCATTCATTGCTGTCTCAGGTGACTTTAATCATGTTAATTTGAACAAAACACTTTCCACTTTCACCCAATTTGTGAACTGTCCTACCAGAGAGGGAAGAACAATAGACCTGTTGTATGCTAACATTAAAGACGCTTACAGCTCCTCCCCCCTCTCCCCACTGGGACAACTTTTGCCGCTTTTCCACTACAAACGCGGCTGAGCCATGCCGTGCCGAGTCGAGCTGAGTCGAGCTGAGCGGGGCTGTTGGAGTTGCATTTCGACTACAACCGCGCTGAACCGTGCTGGCTGGAAGTGGGTGGACACATTGGGTGGAGTTAGCGAAAGTGGGTGGACGTCACGTGATGTCGTTAAGCAGCGCAAACAGTGACATCAGTGACAGTGGCGGAACAAGTCAGAGCCGGGGCGGGGCAAATGACCGGGCCCTTTATTAAAGCTTATCATAACATCATTTTAGGCTACAAAATGTCCGCAACTGCGGTGTTTACCAATTTCAACACTACCGGGTGCAACTATGTTATTTAGTACATCAAGTCCTTCAAACGAACATGTAACTCAGAAACAAAAAACATTAGGATACTGTACATGGCTCATAATAAAACATCAATAGCCTATACTGCGCACATTATTTGAAGGGCATACGAATGAGCGCTCAGAGGCTGCAACGGTGACAGGAAGAGTCAGAAATAAAAGGAGGGCGGTGCAAACCTCACTGAATGCACTGTGTTTACCAATTTCAACACTACGGGGTGCAACTATGTTATTTTGTACATTAAGTCCTTCAAACGAACAAGTAACTCAAACAAAAAAACATTAGGCGACATACTGTACATGGCTCATAATAAAACATCAATAGCCTACTGCGCGCATTATTTGAAGGGCATACGACGAGCCTTGCGCTCCGCGAACTCGTCCACGATGCTCTGTATGTCACTGATTCAGTGAGCTTTTAAGCGGTAGTCTCACGACCCGGATAGTAAACAATAAACATGGAGGACATGGAGTCGTTAGTGTTGCTGGTCTTGGTGCTGTGGCTTGTTGTCACCGACAACGTGGACAGATACTGGCAGGAGCGTATAGATGAGGCGAGGCGCATAAGGCTTCAGAAATTCTCGTAATTCGTAATTCTTCTTCTTCCGGGTTTACGGTGTTTACAGATCCCAGCGCGCTCGCGGGGCGTGTGTGGGCATGTGAGGACACGCCTCCTCACCAATCAGTGCACAGGGGAGTGTCTGCTCACGCCCCCAACCTCAGTCGGCACGGTTTGGCTCGCTTCAGCCCCACTCCAAAACGGTGCGAGTTTTAGGGGCTAAGCAGGGCTGAAACGAGCTGAGTCGTGCTGGTTTTTGGTAGTCGAAACGCGAGCCGTGTCGGGCTGAAGTGAGCTGAAGCGAGCTGAAGTGAGCTGAAAAAGGGTAGTGGAAAAGGGCCATAAGTCACGTGGCACAGGAAGAACCACCTACAGCTCAGCGTGACGAAGACGAAAGAACTGGTGATTGATCTGAAGAGAATCAGGGCTTCGGTGAACCCTGTTAACATCCAGTGGGTCAGTGTGGACATGGTGGAGGAATATAAGTACCTGGGGGTGTACTTGGATAATAAACTGGACTGGTCCAAAAACGTGGACACAGAAAAAAGGGCCAGAGCCGTCTCTATTTTCTGAGACGGCTGAGGTCCTTCAACATCTGCTGAACAATGCTGTGGATGTTCTATGAGTCTGTAGTGGCCAGTGCCATCCTACACTGTCGTCTGCTGGGGCAGCGGCTTGAGGGTGAAGGACGCTAACAGACTCAATAAGATCATCAGGAAGGCCGGCCATGTTGTAGGCGAGGAACTGGACTCTCTGACAGTGGTGTTGGAGAAGAGGACACTGTCCAAAATAAAAACAATCTTAGGCTGTCCTTCCCACTCTCTCCATGAGGAGCTGATTAGCCACAGGAGCATGTTCAGTAAACGGCTGATTCTTCCACGCTGCACAACTGAGAGACCCAGGAAATCATTCCTACCTGCTGCAGTCAAGCTGTACAATGCCACTGTACAACTGTGCTACACTCTTACCATGTATACTGTATCCTTATCTCGGGTGCAATATATGTATATAGGAATCATTGAATATAGAATCACTTCATTTTGGTTTTATTTGAAGTTATTGAACTTATGTAAATTTATTTTATTTTATTTTATCTCATCTCATCTCATTTTCATCTGCTTATCCGGGGCCAGGTCACGGAGGCAGCAGTCTGAGCATGGAAGCCCAAACTTCCCTCTTCCCAGACACCTCGGCCAGCTCCTCGGGAAGAACACCGAGGCGTTCCCAGGCCAGCCAAGAAACATGGTCCCTCCAGCGTGTCCTGGGTCTTCCCCGGGGGACATGCCTGGAACACCTCCCCAGGGAGGCATCCAGGAGGCATCCGAAAGAGATGCCCGAGGCACCTCAGCTGATTCCTCTCGATGTGGAGGAGCAGCGGCTCTACTCCGAGCTCCTCCTGAGTGACTGTGCTTCTCACCCTCCAGGATTCTCATCCCAGCCGCTTCACACTCGACTTCACAGGGTGGCTGGGCGCTCCCTTTTATTTTATTTTTATTCTTTTTTCAGACAATTTTATCTTCTATTTTTAGATAAGTTTACTTCTTCTCTGATTCAGGAGCTTTGTAGCAAATTTGAATTTCCCTCTGGGGATTAATAAAGTAATTCTGATTCTGAGACAGGGATAACACTGATAAAGTTATCTTATGTCTCTGGGATGCTATAGAAGCATTGGCGATTTACCACCGGGGGAGGGCGGTCTGGATGTCATGCTGAATCAGGTGGGTCCAGCCTGGCTCTGCTATGAACACATCTGCGTACTGGTCCAGCAGCTCTCCTAGCTCTTGGCGCTGTCATCCGGAGAGCTCTTCTCCAAGGTGGACCAGTGCATGCCCTGGAGGACCTGGGGATACAAGGGTGTGGGCTGAGAGCAGAGGAAGGGGCTCAACACAGTGGTTCAGCAGATTGATATAATATAGAACCTGCAGCACCCCAAGATCTGCTCTTTCAGGAGCATGTAATCATCTGCCACAGCCGGCGGGAGGCTGAAGTAGGCCAGTTGAGCCTCCCTGGTGAGGAGGGAAGCAAGAGCTTTTTTAAATAAGAATTGAGAATTTTCTGAATCACAACTTATTCCTGATTGGAATTGCGCAGTGCTTTAGGGGAACTGAATCTGAGGATGGTGGAGATGTGTTGCTCAACTGAAAGACCAAACTCATCATCCATTTATTACTTTAGAACTTTCGTTTCTGATGACATTTCTAATTTGTTCTAATCTTATGATATCTCTCTCTCTCTCTCTTTCTCAGATGCTCCTCAGGTCTGTCCCTCCTCCAGCTGTAACACCACTCAGGATTTGATCATGTGTTACTGTGAGGTTCATGGAAATCCACCTCCTAAACTGGAGTGGCATGTCTCCAATCAAACTGCCCAACATTCAGAAGCCACGCCCATCCAAGTGGAGTCTGGAGGCAATACGAGTTTAAGAAAATTTATTTTGTTTTCCATCCGTCAATCACATAAGGACACGCCCACTCTGCACTGTGTTGGCTCCAATAATCTGGGCATGGCCTCTCAGGCCTTCTTCTTTACATCAAACACTCAGTACCCTGCTGAAGGTTAGAACAAAATCTATTCAGTGTGTTTTGTTCATTACTCGTTATTGTGACTTACGCCATTATTTTAAGATTTCATCTCATTATTTTGACTTAATGACTATTTATTTTGATATAACTACTCATGTCTAGTATTAGTGTCATGGTTGTGCCGAATACAGGGCAGAACTACAATCCCTATCAGCCACTGCACATCTGATCATAACACTTACCATGTCACATGACTCTTTCTACTTGATTCATATTTAGAAAATCCTTGTTGAAACAAGTTTCTAAGTCAAACTAATCAGCAACTAAGTCAATATCATGAGTTAATAATAATAATAATAATAATAATAATAGGGGTGGCACGGTGGTGTAGTGGTTAGCGCTGTCACCTCACAGCAAGAAGGTCCGGGTTCGAGCCCCGTGGCCGGCGAGGGCCTTTCTGTGCGGAGTTTGCATGTTCTCCCCGTGTAGGTTGAATTGGGATTAATTAAATTATAAATTATGTAATAATTGATAATTAAATTAATCAATTTATAAATAAAGATCAGTCTCATAAAATCTTAAATTATTAATCTTAATACTCACCGTGAATGGTTACATTCAAGATTAATGGTAGCTCTGTATTAGATGGGAAACCCAGTTGTATACAAAAGCTAAATTCTGAAGGAAAAAGGAGTTCTAAATAGTTGACCTTGTGAATAAACAACAGGAACAAGTAAAATGCAATTCAATTTTATTAGCTTTTATTTGTCTACTACTCACTAATAATAATAATCTCAAAATACATTCAATGTCGGCAAAGGTAATAACAAGACAAAACAATGGAACAATTACACCTGGACTATAAAGTTGAGGGAAAGAGAGAGAAGAAGAGAATCCCTTGTGTGTGCGTGTGTGTGGAGGTGTGTGTGTGTGTGTGTGTGTGTGACCTAGCTTGTCGTTAGCTAAAACAAAGGAATGTTAGCTAAAACAAAGGAATGTTAGCTAAATAGAACAAAGGATTAGCTCTGTGGCTAATGTGTGCTTTGTGTAGGTATCTGTGGGCAGATGCTAATGACTAGCCACTTTGGCAATGCTTAAACAAAATGGCGGTCAGTGCCTAGGTGTCGTATCACAGGTAACTCAATGAGGGAGGTAACAAAATGGCGTCGGGAAATATGGCGCCGGCAGGCCTAGTCGAGAACACAAGCCTACGAGCTAGCGTATCACCCTGAGGTAGCTAGCAATAAGTTGCTAAGGAGAATCTGACCACGCTACAGCTGGATCCAAACACTGCACTTAACAACAATTTCCAACAGACTATCTAGGCAAAGAACTCAACGCGAGAGAGAGAGAGAGAGTGAGAGAGTGTGTATATGTGTTGGATGGAGAGAACTAGGCCTTGTAGCGGTCTAGCCTCGGAGTTTAAAATAACAAACTTGTCGCTGCGCTGCTAATCAGATAGGGAAGCTAGCAATGGAGTTAAGGAAAGATATCATGCAAGATACCCTGTCTAACAAGTTCAAAGAAAGAAAAAAAAAACAGAACCAAAACAAACAAAAACAAACAAACAAACAATAAAAACAAACACCTTCCGTGTCTGAGCGGGTATGCTAAATAGCTCAAAGCTTAAACATGACCCTAACAACCATCTGAATAAGCTACAAATTAAAATTTTGCCCAAGTGCCTACTCAATGCGATGGAAGTTCTTTCTCCGATGTCCGCGCTGAGGGTCGCAGTCCGAGGAGAGGAGGTTAGCGGCGCGTTGCGTCCAACCGCGGCTAACGAAGCAGGGAGATGGAGGCCTAGCTGGCCCACGGTGCTTCAGGAGAAACCTCCGGTGATGCGTCGACGAGAAAAAGCTGAGAGGAGCGAAGCTGTCCGCAAATGCCTCTTAGCGTGGAAAACTACTTAACTGTAGTTAAACTTTGCAAAGGTTTGGAATCAAAACCACTATATCGCTGAAACTTAGCGGGTCGTTCAAAAGTTCGGCCGAAACTAATTTGAACAGGCTGTTCTCAGACAATAGCGGTTAGTCTCAACACTGTAGGCGAGCGTGCCTACAGTCCGTCCAACCACTCCAGTAGTCAGAACACGAGAGGACGAATCGAGGCGCTCTCGATACAGTTAAAGCAGTTCCACTTTACATCACATCCGGGTGGAGCGCGCAAGGAATTGTGGGATCGTTATAGGGGGCGCTGGCGAGTTACCAACATTCCCCCCTTGGCCATAGGCGCTGAAAGGAGTGATACCCTATGGGCACATGGTGTTTAGTCTGCGACCCACGGTCCCTAGTAATCCACAATGAGGTAGTTCCACAATGAGGTAGTTCCACAATGAGGTAGTTCCACAATGAGGTAGTTCCAAGGGTCCTTTCTGTGAAAAGTCTTTCAGACACAGTTCAACAGTTCAATTCATTTCATACAGTCCATAAGATGCATAGGCACTTGGGCATGAAAGCATAGGCACTTGGACATGAAAACAATTACACTATGGCTACTTAACTACCTTCTACATACAATATTTCACACAGCAAATGAAAAAAATCAAAACTCCATAAAGGAAAATGGAAAAGAGGGGTTAGTTAGCGTGTTAGCAAGCCTACTCTTCAAGAAAGTTAGTGGAGGCCTTAGGCCTGATGGAGAATCGGACAATGCCACGATCTAATTTCTCAGGTGCGTAGATCGTTTTGTCCAGTTTGCGGTGTAGTGTCAGTATGTACCTGTGTAGAGTGATGGCTATGAAGACTGTGATAACCCAACCGCTAGCTAGAAATCCCAGCGCAATTCGGCTTATTAAAGATCCTTGATCGGACGAAGGGTTTGCGCGGTTATTCAAGAAAGTGGTAGCGATGCCAGTGGGCTTAAGATCGAATTGCACGGTTTTGGTCCCTTCCAGCAGTAGTTGTGCTTGGAGGGTGGAGTTTACCTCAAGTTCGTGACCTGGGAAGGCATCGGGCATTTCTATCTCGGTCTCATACTGGTCAGCGCTAAGGTGATGGAGGGTGATGTCACCCACGTGAACAGTGGCTGCTAGTGGGACACTTAGGAGAGAGGTTTCGTTAGGGATCTTCATTCTAGTGGCAGTGTTATGTTGATCATATGATACCAGAATCTCAGTTTGGGGAGTGTTGATTAGCCACCGATTACCAGCTCTTTCTACTCTAGTTCCTATTCCTTCATCTTTAATAGACAATTTGCCTGCACACTTCTGCTCGGGGACTTTTGTCAATCCACAGAGACGGTCTGTGGTGTCTCGGATAAAGGGATTGCTGGGGCAGACCCAGTGGATATCTTTGGTAGAGGTGCACATGTCTAAGTTAGGGACGAGGTAGATAGAGGGGTTGTCATCGTGATAGGCTATGGTGGGAGGTGTCTGCAAACGTACGTGTACGTCGTCGTTCCAGAAACCTACATTAAGGACAGATTTGATTCTGTATATGTTTTGCCATTCAATAACGGGGAGATTGAGGATGAAGCCTATTTCTAGGTTTTGAGGGTTCACAAAAATGGGGATAGCACTGCCAAGACTATAAGCCAGATGAATCTGTGATGAGTAAACGTTAGTCGTGGTAGTAGATCGGAGTATGCTGTCAACCATGCTGAGGGGTATCAAATATGGTGGGATTTTACCTCCACTCAGGGTGCTGAGAGAGCTACTTACTTCTCTCATCAGGTCCTGCATTAGGTCTCGGATTACTCGGACATACTTGACTTCGCTTCTCATGATTGCTGCTAGCCTGTCTACGGCATGTACTGTGTTCTTGATTAATGTAGAATGCATGTTAACGGTTAGTATGGTTCCCTGCAGGGTTTTGCCTAGGCCCTGCAGCTCCTCCTGTTGAGTTAGTAGTCTACCCTGGATTTCTGGCATTTCTTCCTTAAGAATGTTCATTTCTCGTTTGACCGCGGTCAGGCTAACGGTGTTAATGGCAGAGAGGCCCATTGAGAACAGAGAGCCAATGGCGGATGCAGCAGTAAGTAGTCCTCCGAGGAACCGTTTAGGGCGTGTTTTGCCGCTGAGTTCCTCCTCAGTGACTATGAACTTCTGTAACTGTTCGAGCATGTGAACTGTGGTACGCTTGGCGTGTTCGATGTTGGACCCAATCTCGGAGTCAGGCCCGGTTTTGAGGTTTATTTGTGTGGGCGATCTAAAATGCTTACGGTACACGTCCCAAGGATCGAGGCGGGTGTACACGCGCTGGGTATGGACGCGGCAATTGGTGAGGAGCAGTCCTGGGGCATCTTGGAGAACAATGCCACTCGGCGGACCTGGTTCCACTATGTTACCGGCCAATGTGGTCTGCAGGACTAGGAAGATGCCGAGGATCCAGAGAGGGGCCATTCTGCAACATACAGGAGTTTGTTATTCCGATTTGAGTGGTAACAAGGGTGGTTACTTATAGATGCACGCTTATGGATTGAGAGGCATGCAACTAAGTTGGGGAGGCTATAACTTATTGTTTGTCCACCCCCCTATGGAGTGTGGACTGCTCAAAAAGCTTTATTTGGTTGCTATGGACCCATCTATACGAAGGCGCCTGGCTGGGCTTCGAAGTTTTGATGCGGTAGGCGACGGGGGACAGTTTACCGACGATTTTGAAAGGACCGGACCAACGGGGTAAGAATTTTCTGGCTACTCCTACCGGTTTGGTGAAATTGAAGTATAGGACTCTGTCGCCTACTTCGTACTCACGGTGTGTCGCCTTTCTGTCGTAGTAAGCTTTCTGTCCTTTCGCACTCTTTTCGAGGTGTTCCTGGGCCCACGCAAATGTGGCCTGCAAGTGGCGTTGCAAGTCGGTGACGTACTGGTGTGCGGTGTACGCAGTGGCAACGCTTAGGTCCTCTGGTCGGTAGAGGAGGTGTAAGGGAAGAACCATTTCAAGGCCAGTCATCATTTCGAACGGGGTGACTCCGGTGGTGCGGTGAGGAGTGGACCGAATGGCCATCAGCACCAGAGGGAGTTTGATGTCCCAATCTTTGCCATGGTGGCTAACTGTAAGAATATAATCCTGAATACTCCTAAACCTACTCTTGTAAATGCGCGGCCCAAGGGTGACTGTCGTGTAGTGTAGCAGTTTAGGGTTAACTTTAGGCCAGAGATAATACGCGCTGCTCTGTACATTTTGTACTTTTCACATGTTCTGTTCCCGTTTCATATTCTGATTTTGTCTATGTTTTTGTGTGAAACATCTTGTTGAACTGTGCATAACTCCTGTGTGACCTTGATACTGAGTGTGCAAAACACATTCCATAACTTTCCACTGCTGATACTCCCTATGAAGTGTATATAAACGCCCTGACGCAGTTGTGTGTCAGGACACGCCGAGAATAAACCAGATTGATTTAACTCATGTGGTTCGCTCTCTTCTTGTCCTCGGAGATCTCCTGGTAACGCATCTGAACAGCACGCAGCGCAATCTTAACAATTTGGTGACCCCGACGTGATACTCTCAATCAGGTAAGACATGTTTGATTGACTACCTGGTTGGAAGTAGTTCCGTAGTGCCCTAAGGAGGGCTTTGTTTTCCCTGGTTCGAGTCCAGGAAGAGCGCGCTATAGAAATTTGTGTAGTGCCCTAAGGAGGGCTTTGTTTTCCCTGGTTCGAGTCCAGGAAGAGCGTGCTATAGAAATTTAGATAAATATCTGCTGTTTGTTTCTGTTCAGATCCGTTTGCTTTACTGTACGATGGGGGGCTCGTATCCTAAACCTGAGGTCACAGACACCCCGGCGGAATGGATGAATAAGTGTGGTTTAGGCTATTACGTTACGCCGTGGCTGGACAATTTGGCTGGGTGGACGGAGGCAAATCCTCAGATTCCATCGTATCCCCGTGATGGGACGTTTAATCCAGGCTTCCTTGCTTCAGCGCACCGTATGATTTATGAAAGCTTAGGCGATCCGGATTGGGACCGCCCTTATATGCGCGCAGGGTATGAGAAATGGTTTGACATGAAGAAGGTATGGGATAAATCAAAGGGTGTTTACACCCCGAGACCTGTTTTAAAGGCTATTCTAAAACCAAAACTTTCTCAGTTAACCTCCCATGTAAAGCGAGGGAGGAATAGTTACGTCCCACTCATTCCTCATCTCATATACATGTCCAGTAAATTTGTTAGCACATGATTTAATGTGCAAATTAGAAGTAAATCTCACATCCACTCCAGATGGACTAACTATTGAAGTAAGTGAAATGTGCGGTGTGCAGTATGGGTTTGGAAGCCCTCTGTATGTGTATGTCTGGCAGCTCTGTTCAGATCAGCTCGCACATTTGAACACCTCATCAGTTGACACAGATTATATGATGAGGAGCGTTTGCTCGAAATAGTCGATGTGTTGCAACCTAGAAATGACGTCGCTATGAATATAAAGGAAGAAATAGCTCCGGCTCAGGAAGGTGGCCGTCCGCGTCAGCGCACCGTGTCGACATTTTTTTGGAGGGACACACCGAATGCTTTGCAGCTCCTGCGTGAGCAGTTAACTAGGTATTTACTGGCTATGAAACAAGCGAACCGTGATTTGTCGCAGGTTACTAACTGTAAACAGGAAAAGTCAGAAGTGACGTCGGCCTTTTGGAAACGTTTTGGTGAAGTTTGGCAGCACCTGGGTGGGTTAGAATTGGACATGACTCAACCCAATCCAATGTTCCTGTCCACCTTTTTATCTAACTGCCGCCCTGAGGTTCAGAACGTTTTGAAACATCACTTGAGCGATAGGACTCATTTGGTCCTTCGCCAAGCGGGTGAACGGTTGAGGACAATGGAAAGTGATGGGTTGTTAGATTGTAAGACTAATAAAGCATGTTTATCTGTGGCCCCACAGGGCCCCGGGTCGTATCGTCATAATAATGACAAAACACGCACCGGGCCTCGCACATGGTCGGGTGGGAACCGGAAGAAAACAGGCAGGTGCCACTATTGTGGAAAGGAGGGCCACTGGATGAGGGAATGCTATGCGCGGCGGAGGGATGAGCAGAGTAGGACGGGAGAATTAGGGGATGTGTTGCAAGGCCAGAATCCCGGACCTAAGGGCTATCGGCAGAATAACGGACAGGACCAGCGCTATCACGCCCCGCTATAGGGCTGCCCCCAGGGTACGGAATCCACAGCCGTTGCCATGTTAAATCTCTCTTTTAGCTCTCCTCGTAATGCGGAGCTCCCTCTTGTGCCTCTGTGTTTGGCAGGAAGGGAGTATCCGTTTATACTTGATACTGGGGCCACTATGTCCTCAGTAGGGAGGGATTATGAGGGTCCTTTATCTACACGGTTTGTTAGCTCTGTGGGGATAGAAGGGGTTCCTTTTGACTCTAGTTGTACACCACCCTTACCTGTCATCTGCACTCTGGACCCTTCATTGCGTTTTTCACACTCTTTCATTTTTATGCCAGAGTGCCCTTTTAATCTTTTAGGTCGCGACCTCATGAGTCTTCTCAGACTCTCGATCTCCTTTAGCGGCTCACACATGATTGTTGATACTCCGGACGGTGCTCCGCCTGATGTTTTTGCTCTATCCAGTTCTGTGCTGCCACATAACATTCTGAACGCTGCTTGTACGTCCCAAGCTCTTTCCCCTGTTCTCTCTGCTCTTCCTAACACCCTGTGGGCGGATCATAAGGACGATGTGGGCTCTGTGAGCTGCTCTCCGTATGAAGCTGTTATTAAACACTCTACACCTGTTTATGTTAAACAATACCCTCTGTCTCCTAGTAAGCTCGATGGTATTGACAATATTCTACAATCTCTTTTGCAGCAAGGTGTCGTGGTTCCTTGTGTCAGCCCGTATAACACCCCAGTGAACCCGGTCCCAAAACCGGATGGCACATGGCGCCTCACTCAAGATCTACGTAAAATAAATGAACTCATCGTTCCCGTGGCTCCAGTGGTCCCTGACGTTCCTTCTCTTATGTCTTCTATTCCGTGTGACCATGCTTATTTCTCTGTGATTGATTTGTGCTCTGCCTTTTTCAGTGTTCCTGTGGGCCATGAGACTCAGCCCCTGTTTGCTTTCACACACAGGGGAAGACAATACACGTGGACGCGGTTGCCACAGGGTTTCATTGATTCACCGGCGGTCTTCACTGCCGTATTGCGGGACGCGCTGGCTGATCTCTGTCTTCCCCGGGGCTCCACGGTGCTCCAGTACGCGGATGATCTTCTGGTAACGGCGGAGGATCAAGACGCTTGTGCTGCCGCCACATTGTCTCTCCTCACACTCCTGGCGCAGAAGGGTTTCAAGGTCTCCCGCACGAAGTTGCAGTTTTGCCTCACAACTGTTCGCTACTTGGGACATGACCTCTCCCAGGGTTCCAGGAGGCTTAGCCCGGAACGCGTTCAAGTCATTGTGGACACTCAGGTACCTGCAACCAAGCACGCTCTCATGGCATTTCTGGGCCTCATCAATTACTGTCGTCAATGGATCCCTGACTGTTCAATCTATGACAAGTGTTTGCGTTCAGCTATAAGTCACTCAGATCCTTTGACTCAGCCCCTGGTCTGGACTGAGGACATGCTAACGGCCTTCAAGGCTCTGAAGCAAGCTTTGTGCTCCGCCCCTGCTCTCGGGCTGCCGAACTATCGTTTGCCGTTTCACCTGTATGTGTGCAATCAGAAGGGGACCGCCTCTGGGGTGCTGGCTCAGGAGCACGGGGGGGGCATGCGACCTTGCGCGTTTCTGTCTAAAACTCTTGACGCTGTGGCACAAGGGCTTCCTGGCTGTCTTAGGGCTGTTGCCGCGTGTGCTCTCATGGTCACGGACGCTGAAAAACTTGTTTTGTCGCATCCGCTCATTTTACACACTTCACATGACGTCGTGTACATTCTGCGGAATCTTAGCACTCAGCATTTGTCTGCTCAGCGTCGCTCTGGCTATGAGTTTATTCTTTTGGCCACAGAGCATCTCACTGTTAAGCCCTCCTCGTCGTTTGATTCTGTCGCCCACGCTCTTCAGCGTCTTCTTAACTCACAGGATGACGATGTTGCGTTTGACTCACATGACTGTCTTTCTAATATCGTTTTTGAGACTAGCATCCGCCCAGACTTACACTCCACCCCTCTTTCCACAGGCGATTCTCTTTTTGTAGATGGTTCCTGTTCCCGCCCTGCGGATGGTGTGTTCCTGTGTGGTTACTCTGTTTGTCGCCTCCCTGATGAAATTGTTGAAGCTCATTCTTTGCCTTTTTCTTCTGCTCAGGCTGCGGAGCTCTATGCTTTGACTCGCGCATGTATTTTGGCTCAAGACACAGACGTTACTATTTACACCGACTCACGCTACGCTTTCGGCATGGCGCACGACTTCGGCCGCATTTGGGCGTCTCGGGGGTTTACGACAGCCGACGGTAAGCCCATTTCTCATTCTTCACTTGTTACTGATTTAATCACCGCCTGTCTCCTTCCGTGCACGTTGGCCATTGTTAAGACACGCGCGCACACAAGAGGGGACTCATTTGAAGTAAAGGGCAATTCATTCGCTGATCGAGTCGCTAAAGCTGCAGCCGCATCCGGTGTCCTGCCTCCAGGCTTTAATTGCGCTTTAGTTTCTACTGATCGCATGGTTAGCGCTGTCTTACCTGACATAGATCTCATTTCTATCCAGGCCTCGGCCTCTGTGGCAGATACACAGTTCTGGGACGCCCAGGGCGCGACAGAGAAGAGTGGCGTTTTGCTTGACGCACAGGGCCGTCTTTGTTTACCTCGTCACTGTACTCCCTTTCTCGTCCGCGAGTTCCATGGTCCCACTCATCGCGGCCGAAGAGGGGTAGTGGAGGATATGAACAGAACATTCTGCATCAATAATTTGCACACAGACGCACACAACATTCTGGACAAGTGTTTAACGTGCGCCCAGAATAATCTATCTAAACCAGGCGCGGTACATCAGCACCTTCCCATACCCGATACGCCTTTCCAAGAATGGCAGATCGACTTCACTCACATGCCAAAGCAGGGCCCGTTCAAATACCTTTTGGTCATGATTGACAAATTTTCACGGTGGATTGAGGCTTTCCCGTGTAGCAAAGAGAACGCCCGAACAGCAGTGAACAAACTTACACAGGAAATTATCCCACGTTACGGTCTTCCGGTAGGAATTGACTCTGATAAGGGAACGCCGTTCACCTCTAAGGTAACGCAGGAGCTATGTAAAGACCTCAAGATCAATTGGCATTTTCATATCCCATACCATCCACAGTCCTCTGGCATTGTGGAGCGCGCGAATAGAACAATTAAGGGTAAGTTGCGTAAGGCTATGCAAGACGCAGGCACGAAAAATTGGGTCCAAGTTTTACCATTGGTCCTCGCTGATATGCGCATGACTGCTCAGGTCGCTCTCGACAATTTATCTCCGTACGAGCTCGTCATGGGACGCCCCTTTCCTGTCCCTTGGCGTAGAGGCATGCAGGTTATAGGAACGGGTGATCTTGAAGTACATCTCAGCGAGTACGCGGTGGGTCTCATGCGGGTGCTGGATGAGTATTGGGCGAGAGTAAATTCCAAAAAGCCTCCCATTCCAGAGGCACACACTCACCCCTTTGAGGTAGGGGACAGAGTTTTAGTAAAGAGATTCGCTAAACTAAATGCTCCCATGGAGGAGTCACCCTACAGTGGGCCCACCGATGTACTCGCTGTAACTCGCACGGCTGTACTAACGGACCTTTTTCCACAGTGGATCCATGCCAGCAGAATAAAGAAGGCTCCAATGTAATAGAAATCTATATTGTTGATGCTTAACAGACTTTTGTGTTTCAGAAAGTTGCTGTGACAATAGCTGACGGCCTTTTCAGGGATCCCCTTCCAGCATCTGGAGCAATCCAGTTTCGGCTGATCTACAAAGAGGGGATGGTTGGTGAGTCTTGCAAAGTTCTGGGCTGAAGAGTCTGAAAAGCACGGGAGCCTGTGATATTTTTCGCCGTCTGCACCCTGTGAGCATTAGAGAACAAAGTCAGTGACCAGTATGACTTTCTTCATCATCGTGCTGATCTCAACGCTTGGGGCAGGGTTACCCGCACAAGCAATACACCGGGACCCAAGGGATAACGAGTTTTAGAAATATGTAAACTTCACTGTAAAAACATCAATGAATATGAGTATACCTTGTTATGTGTGTTCTTTGTTACCCCATGACAGCAGCGATCCTTTTCCGGTCCGAATAGCCCCATCTAACTACTCTAAGGTTAATATGACATGGCTCAGCCTGTGGCCCTCGTATACTCAAACTAAGGTTTTCCTGACAGACAATACAGACCCAGAGGTAAGGTTGTCAATGCACTGGGGTGTGAATAATACTCTGGGCTTGCGTCAGAGTATTAAAGAGGGGATTGTAAGAATATAATCCTGAATACTCCTAAACCTACTCTTGTAAATGCGCGGCCCAAGGGTGACTGTCGTGTAGTGTAGCAGTTTAGGGTTAACTTTAGGCCAGAGATAATACGCGCTGCTCTGTACATTTTGTACTTTTCACATGTTCTGTTCCCGTTTCATATTCTGATTTTGTCTATGTTTTTGTGTGAAACATCTTGTTGAACTGTGCATAACTCCTGTGTGACCTTGATACTGAGTGTGCAAAACACATTCCATAACTTTCCACTGCTGATACTCCCTATGAAGTGTATATAAACGCCCTGACGCAGTTGTGTGTCAGGACACGCCGAGAATAAACCAGATTGATTTAACTCATGTGGTTCGCTCTCTTCTTGTCCTCGGAGATCTCCTGGTAACGCATCTGAACAGCACGCAGCGCAATCTTAACACTAACATACTTGCGAAGCATGCTCACGATGGTTTGGTTGGCGCGTTCGACCTGACCGGAAGACTGAGGATGATGCGCGATGTGGAATTTTGCCTCGACTCCGAGCATCTCCCACAACACTCTCATGACCTCTGCGGTGAAATGAGTACCTTGGTCGGAATCAATGGATAGGGGCAAGCCCCAACGGCTGAACACATGGTTCATAAGAAGGAGAGCGGTGGTCTCTGCGGTTTCGTTCGGGGAGGGCACGCATTCCACCCACTTCGTGAACGCGCAAGTGACTGTCAGGAGGTACTTATTACCTCGAGCCGATTTCGGCACCGGTCCAACCCAGTCTATCTGGAGATTAGACCAGGGGAATGAGATGCCTTTGCTTTGCAGTGGGGCGCGGTTCAACGGTTGGGCTGGTCGGAATTGGCAGCAAATCAAGCACCCTTTGACATACTCAGTAACGTCCTGAATCATGAAGGGCCAATAGACAATCTGTTGGAGTGTCTGGTAGGTCGCCTGAGCGTTCCTATGGCCCCCGCACGGGCTGTCGTGAGCGTACTGCAACATGACCCCCCTATGATCTGTGGGCACGACCCACCGGGGAGGTCCCTGGTTGCGTGGTGTGTACACCAGGAGTCCTTTCTCGAGTTTTAAGCCGTTTTTGAGATTGTGAAGGTGATTTAAGTCTCGGGACTGTTGCAACTCTTGTGGGGAAATTGGGGATGCCATGGGGTCCGCAAGGAACTTACGGATTTGGTGGATCACGGGATCCCTTTCCTGCATAGACACCAGGTCGGCATCCTGGGGCAGTCTGCCGAGTTGCACTGTTCCTGCTTGGGGTACTGCGTCAGTTTGACCTGCTCTAGCCTGTCGGTGAGTAATCGCGGTTACGTTATGGCGTGGCGTCTCGGGAAGCCATGACGGCTGGAATTCCCAAAGGGGGCCGTCTACGGCTCCCGCTTTGGCGAGG
The DNA here is from genome assembly GCF_027579695.1 of Neoarius graeffei. Lineage (NCBI taxonomy): Eukaryota > Metazoa > Chordata > Actinopteri > Siluriformes > Ariidae > Neoarius > Neoarius graeffei. Next base: position 625,121 of record NC_083589.1, on the reverse strand, counting down.
CCATCTGCCTCATCGTTACCGACTTTGTCAGGTCCTGGGACTTGAGAATGTCCCTTCACCTTCTTCCAATAGACGCACATTCCCTGTTCGGTTACGAGTCGATCGCATGCTAGGAAGAGTTCGGAGTGTTTCACTTCCTTGCCCCTTGCGTTTTTCATGTCCTGCACCTTCCACGAGGGAAAGTGTGAGACGAAGCTATGCCTGGCATAATTTGAATCAGAGCAGAGGACTAACCGCTTGATGTTCTCACGGGCAGCTTGTTGCAGGACGATGAGCACGGCTGCTACCTCCGCATATTGGCTAGTCTTAGCCCCGAGTCGATGTTGGTATTTCCCTTGTATAGGGCCGTTCGCCCATACGATACCGACACCGGCTTGCACTTTGCGTTCATGATGGAATGAGCATCCATCTATGTAAGTGGTGGGGAGGTCTTTGCAGACGTTCTCGTCATAGTAGTGGTGGTCGGAGGGGAGAGCAGGTACGGTTGTTAGTTCGGTTTGATCTGGACTATTCTCGCAGTCACAATGCTGGCATTCCGCCAGGCCTCGGCCAAGCGCCATCTTGTGGTTCTGGGCGTACTTCACCTCGACGTCGTAGCCCTGTAATGCCATCATCCAAGCTGCGATGCGACTATTCGAAACTCTTCCCTCTCTCAGCCTCTGGCTGTTCAAGAACGAGACCGGTTGATGATTGGTCTCTATCACCACCTTCTGGCCACCAATGTAACTGCGAAAGTGTTCAACGGCCCAGACCGTGGCCAGCAGGGCTTTTTCGCAGTCTGAAAATTTAAACTCCACAGCACTGAGGGGCCGACTGGCGTATGCTACGACACGGCGATCTTTGTCATGCTGCTGTGACAGTGCAGCGCTCAGGCAGTGGGTGGAGAAACTAGCCTCCAAGAAGAACGGTTTGTCTTTGTCGGGATACGCGAGGCAGGGAGCAGAGCAGAGCTTCTGCTTCATGCTCTTGAACGCGAGTTCTTGAGACTCACTCCACTGGAAGGGTTTATCCTTTCGGAGGAGCTCGGTGAGCGGTCGTGCTATCTCCGCGTAGTCCTCGATGAACTGTCGGGAGTAGTTGCAGACCCCTAAGAAGCTCCTGAGTTCGGGTACGTTGGATGGGGCTTTGATGTCTTGGATAGCCCGCACCCTCCCTGACTGGGGTTCAATGCCATCTGGCCCAACGCACAGCCCAACGTATTCGACTTTGGTGCGACACCACTGCCCTTTGGTGACAGAGAGCTTCGCTCCTGCTCTGGACAGCTGAGACAGAACATGGCGTATCTCTTCGAGGTGTGCATCAAAAGTCTGTGACCTAATGAGGATGTCATCGACATAGATCAAGTTGCCACGAGCTGCGGCATCGCTCATTGCCTTATGCAAGAAGATGTTGAATTCAGCGGGGGAGTTCACGTAGCCGAACGGACATCGGTTGAAAGTTAGCTGGCGGTTCCCAAAGGAAAAGGCCAGCTTGTGTTGGTCAGCTGGATCCACGCGCATGGTCCAGAATCCACTCGCCACGTCGGCGGTGGAGAAGAACTTTGCACCCTTCACCTTGGCAAGTTCTTGATCCAGATGGATCATGGGCCATCTTGACAAGGGCACTTGCTTGTTCAGCTGCCTATAGTCAATGGTGAGACGCCACTTGCCGTTCGGTTTCAGCACCGGCCACAAGGGGGAGTTGTAAGTCGAGTTACACTCGCGAATGATCTGCTTTTCCAGCAGAGTGTCCAGTGTTTCTTGTATTGAGTCGTATGCGGCTAACGGGATTTTGTATTGCCGCACGAACGTCGGTGGAGCGTTCGGATCTGTTGGGATTCGGACGGTGTGGATGTCCGTGACTCCGCAGTCATTAGAATCTCGCGCCCAGATCGCCTTGAAGTCGTAGAACAGTTCACGGAGCTGTCGTCTCTGGGCGTCCGTGGTCAGGCTGTCAGCTTTCACCAGCTGTTGTTGAACTTCTCGTTCGAAGCCTGGGTACGGTTCACCTAGAGCTGAATCGACGACCTCAGTTGCAGGGGTGTCGTTGCTCGATTGCGTGGCAAGAGCGTACACCAGCATGTGTTTCGGGGTGTCAGTTTTGGTCATGACTATGCGCTCGTCGCGAAGCATGTCGTGAGGTTCGACGCGGATCATGTGGAAAGGAAGAGTGATCCAGGGAGGTTCCACTGGATCGGAATGAGTGTCCGGCGTTGGCAGCTCACCAATGACTGGAATGGTGAGTTCAAAGTCATGGAATGCCTGGTCTATCAGAAGGCCTAAAGGCCGACGGGCGGGGATCGTGATGGCGTCCCGCGTGGAGTTTTGAACCAGGAGGTAAGCGGAACGATGACTCACTTCAAGCAGCGGAGTCCCACACACGGCTAAGTCAAGCTCCATGAAGAATCTGAGAGGCTGGAAGAACGCCTGGGAGCTACGAAACTGTTGGTCTTTCATGATGACCAGCTTAAGAGGGGAACCAGCAGTCCTAGCGGGAATGACGATGTCAAATTCGCTAGCGACATGGCAGGCTTGGGGAATCGTTTGTCCTGACCGCATTTGTTCCGGGTCAGCTTGGAACGGGTGCTTAGCAGCGTCGGCTTGGGTCCACATGACCCGGTTGACTAGGTCCAGTTGGGCTCCCAGTCTGACCAAGATGTCTGCCCCAATGACCAGTGGGTCAGGAAGTCCGGGGACGACACTCAAGAAATGAAGGAATTCTCTCTGACCGATGGCGAGCGACACGGCGCAGACGCCCGTGGCTTTGATGGGGCTCTGGGGTTGTTCGGCTGACAGTAGCCGGTGGCTCTTCTGCACAAAGACAGGGGAAGGAGTGCTCTGACGCACTATGTCAAACCACGTTTGGCTGATGGCTGACTTCTCTGACCAAAGCGCTAACCTGACGCCAGGTGCCGTGACGCCGTTGACAGTAATGTTGCCAGATATCCAGGGGTAGTACCTGGTTGGGGCAGATTCGCCAAGAAAGCAAAGGAAAGACGGGTGGCCATCAAGCGCGTTGCGGTTGAGAAGAGTGTCGGTTGAGTTTGGTGCGTCTTGACTCGGCTCAGGGTGGAGCGGAGTGGTCTCGAGGTTCTCGGGGACCTGCCCTGACTCAGCTATCGGTGGAGTAGCATCCACGCTAACTTCATTGCAACGGGCTCGATCATGACGACGAGGATCTGGGGTCTGTGGGGACGCGACCTGGGCCCACAGTTGCCCACGACAACAGTCAATGAGGGGCGCTAGCCTATCTAGTAGGTCTTGGCCAATGAGGAACGGTTCTACCCCAACAGAGCAGATGTAAGTGGGGTGAGTGATGGACATGCCCTGGAAGGTGAGTTCTAACCATGCAATGGTTATTACTGGGGCTTGATTCTGGGTGAAGCTAACCAAGTTGACGTCACAACGTTCGGTTCTGATGGGTCTACCTTGCGCGCGCCGCGCATCAGAAACCTCTGTGAAGACTTTAGAACACATCAGGGTGATTTCCGACCCGGTATCCAAGAGAGCTTGGAGGGAAACGTTGCCTTCTACCACAACTGGGGTATAGATACGCTTGGCGTTGCCTTTCCTAACCAAATCTCCAAGAAACTGCGTCAGGGGTGCATCCTGCGGGTCAGGCTTCACTAACGGAGGGGGTGGTTTCAACTCATCGCTGCCTATTGGGCAGGGGTCCTTTCCCCACCCCACGAGGTAGACACGCAGTGGTGGTGGGGATGGGTCCCGGCCTAGTCATGCTGACGGTTCGTCCCTGTCCCTGCTCGGCTTACCCTTCCTGTTCTTATTGCTCAGCAGTTGTTTAACTCGTGCTAATTCGGTCCTCAGTTCTGCCATCCCAAGCGGCTCTTGGTTGGCTTGTTTAATCCGTGCTAATTCAGCCCTCAGTTCTGCCATCCCAAGCGGCTCTTGGTTGGCTTGTTTAGCGGTAGCTAGCTTAGGGCTCCGCTCCCTTCGAGAGGAGTTGCGATGGGGCCTTGACTGTCCGCTATTCTGAGATTTAGGGCCGTGACTGCCAGGTTTGCGGTTACCTTGCCCTTTGGCGTTGGGGCCCTGTTCCCCCTTGGCTCCAGCTTGTCGAACTTTCCAGTTACCTTTGGGTTGACTCGACGTCTGGTGGCCGGGGTTTGGGTTCGCCCAAGGGGGCCCACGGTTTGGGGCTTCACCCCCTTCTAGGCCTAAGGACTGACCTTCCTGCTCATATAGGCTGAGGACTCTGGGATCGTCCTCGTGGCGGTCTGTGGGTCGGACGAACGTCTCCCACGTTAGTTGTGCGGTGCGACGCATTTCTCTCATAGTATGGGGGCGCTGGCGACACGCGAGTGTTACTTGGTTACGGATGCACGGGTGAAGGTTATGGAGGAAGAGGGACTTGAAGTTGCGATCTTCCTCTAGCCCGGGCTCGCTTCTGCCCTGAAAGTACGCTGCACGGAGCCGATGGTAGTACTCGCGAGGGTGTTCGCTTCGTTTCTGTCTGATCAGAATAGCACCCATCGTCGCAGCAGTCTCGTCCTCGTACAACGAGTATTCCTCTTTCAAGTACTTACGTATTTTCTTGTAGTTGTCGAGGACTGACTGCGGTAAGGTCTCAACGAATGCTCGTACGCCACTACCTAAAGTTTTCCAGACTAGTCTGGCCTTTTCATGCGACGTAGCCTCTGGCAGGTCCAGGAGGCTACGCTCGATTTCCCGGAAATAATCATTCACGCTTCGGTGTCTATGATTTTCCGGCTCAAAACGCTCTATGTCTTTCGCAAGGACGTCGATTTGGCGGATCCTAGTTTTGCGTTCTGCGACGAGGCGTTTTGATTTTGACCCGTAGGGGTCCTCGCTGTCTTCGCTATTTGAGCTGCTCTCATATCGCCTATGTCTGCGTTTCGGCTTGTAGGCGGCCTCTCCGTCAGAGGAGTCTGAGGGTACGTAGCGCGGCGTTTTCTGCGGGCTAGAGGCTGCAGCGATATTGAAGCGCGAGGGGGTGTAGTGGGGAGTAAAGTACAAACTCCCAGCGCCACGAGGTGGCGATCGTGCGGCTTTCACGCGAGTTGAGCTTGAGTGCGGTGTCTGATCTACCGTTCTAAGCTCAGGTTCTTCCTCCTCCAGAGCGGAACTCTGTTCTTGGGAGGGTTTGGCCGATCCCTCATCTGAGCGACGTGCTTGCGTCACTTCTTCTCTGAGGTATTCTATTTCGCGCTTTAGTTCATCTTGTGTGGCTCTCAGGCCCACGAGGCTACTCTCCGCGCTTTCTGCTCTCCTTTGAGCTTCGGCCAGTTGTCGTTTTAGTGTTCTTTTCTCTTGTTCGAGGGTCATACACACACGTTCCATTTCCTTATAGTAAATCATGAACAATTTGGGTAGCCCTTCTGGGAGAGTCATAGTACGCTCCTTAAGTTCCCTAACAGCTATGTGTATCTCATCAAAGCGAGCCTTTTGGTCCAGATCACAGAAGTAATTTCTCCTATCCTCCGGGACTTGGCCTAAATCGCCTACAACGTCGAAGAGAGAGAGGAGGGGCCCTTCTGACTCCCTTGATGGGGAACGCGACATTTTGTTCGAAATGTATTAATTAACTTAAAGGAAATTAATACTAGGTGTTGATTAGGTTAGAATTTAATTTAATCCAAGTTGCTAAATAATTGATGTGGTTTCTTAGCTACTTTGTTTTCACTAATGTTTCACTTGTATTAATTAGCTCAATTAATAATATTAGTTAACAATAATGATTATTATTATTAATAATATTAATTAAGTACTTGAATTAGATATTACTCTAATGTACTAATCAATTAAACCAGTTTATCAGCTAACTGTGGTTGGCAGCTGAATTTCAGTTCTGTGATCAACACACTGTTAATGATTCACCATTAAAGTCATCTGTGTTATACCTTGGCAGTTGATTTTGGGTATACAGCAGTTTACAAGTTATTGTTGAGAAATTCACAAGGTCATTAAACTATGCCTCACACGGGGCACCACTTTAATGTAGGTTGAATTGGGATTAATTAAATTATAAATTATGTAATAATTGATAATTAAATTAATCAATTTATAAATAAAGATCAGTCTCATAAAATCTTAAATTATTAATCTTAATACTCACCGTGAATGGTTACATTCAAGATTAATGGTAGCTCTGTATTAGATGGGAAACCCAGTTGTATACAAAAGCTAAATTCTGAAGGAAAAAGGAGTTCTAAATAGTTGACCTTGTGAATAAACAACAAGAACAAGTAAAATGCAATTCAATTTTATTAGCTTTTATTTGTCTACTACTCACTAATAATAATAATCTCAAAATACATTCAATGTCGGCAAAGGTAATAACAAGACAAAACAATGGAACAATTACACCTGGACTATAAAGTTGAGGGAAAGAGAGAGAAGAAGAGAATCCCTTGTGTGTGCGTGTGTGTGGAGGTGTGTGTGTGTGTGTGTGTGTGTGACCTAGCTTGTCGTTAGCTAAAACAAAGGAATGTTAGCTAAAACAAAGGAATGTTAGCTAAATAGAACAAAGGATTAGCTCTGTGGCTAATGTGTGCTTTGTGTAGGTATCTGTGGGCAGATGCTAATGACTAGCCACTTTAGCAATGCTTAAACAAAATGGCGGTCAGTGCCTAGGTGTCGTATCACAGGTAACTCAATGAGGGAGGTAACAAAATGGCGTCGGGAAATATGGCGCCGGCAGGCCTAGTTGAGAACACAAGCCTACGAGCTAGCGTATCACCCTGAGGTAGCTAGCAATAAGTTGCTAAGGAGAATCTGACCACGCTACAGCTGGATCCAAACACTGCACTTAACAACAATTTCCAACAGACTATCTAGGCAAAGAACTCAACGCGAGAGAGAGAGAGAGAGTGAGAGAGTGTGTATATGTGTTGGATGGAGAGAACTAGGCCTTGTAGCGGTCTAGCCTCGGAGTTTAAAATAACAAACTTGTCGCTGCGCTGCTAATCAGATAGGGAAGCTAGCAATGGAGTTAAGGAAAGATATCATGCAAGATACCCTGTCTAACAAGTTCAAAGAAAGAAAAAAAAAACAGAACCATAACAAACAATAAAAACAAACAAACAAACAATAAAAACAAACACCTTCCGTGTCTGAGTGGGTATGCTAAATAGCTCAAAGCTTAAACATGACCCTAACAACCATCTGAATAAGCTACAAATTAAAATTTTGCCCAAGTGCCTACTCAATGCGATGGAAGTTCTTTCTCCGATGTCCGCGCTGAGGGTCGCAGTCCGAGGAGAGGAGGTTAGCGGCGCGTTGCGTCCAACCGCGGCTAACGAAGCAGGGAGATGGAGGCCTAGCTGGCCCACGGTGCTTCAGGAGAAACCTCTGGTGATGCGTCGACGAGAAAAAGCTGAGAGGAGCGAAGCTGTCCGCAAATGCCTCTTAGCGTGGAAAACTACTTAACTGTAGTTAAACTTTGCAAAGGTTTGGAATCAAAACCACTATATCGCTGAAACTTAGCGGGTCGTTCAAAAGTTCGGCCGAAACTAATTTGAACAGGCTGTTCTCAGACAATAGCGGTTAGTCTCAACACTGTAGGCGAGCGTGCCTACAGTCCGTCCGACCACTCCAGTAGTCAGAACACGAGAGGACGAATCGAGGCGCTCTCGATACAGTTAAAGCAGTTCCACTTTACATCACATCCGGGTGGAGCGCGCAAGGAATTGTGGGATCGTTATAGGGGGCGCTGGCGAGTTACCAACACCCGTGTCCGCGTGGGTTTCCTCCGGGTGCTCTGGTTTCCCCCACAGTCCAAAGACATGCAGGTTAGGTTAACTGGTGACTCTAAATTGAGCGTAGGTGTGAATGTGAGTGTGAATGGTTGTCTGTGTCTATGTGTCAGCCCTGTGATGACCTGGCGACTTGTCCAGGGTGTACCCTGCCTTTCGCCCGTACTCAGCTGGGATAGGCTCCAGCTCGCCTGCGACCCTGTCGAACAGGATAAAGCGGTTAGAGATAATGAGATGAGATGAGATGAGATGAGATCAGATCAGCCCAATGGTTATAGGAGTGCTGGGTAGCTTCACTGATAGACGAGAAGGATATTTGAGCAACATCCATGTCGGGGTGAAACCCTTTACTATGTAGAAGATGATTTTGCTTGGCTCAGCGAGGATCCTCCGTAGGGCCCTGGATTGCTGAGGCTACTTGTTGTGACCAGAACAGGACTCACAAGTACATACGTACTGTGAAGGAAATCATAGCAATAATAATAATAATAATAATAATAATAATAATAATAATAAGGAACTTTATCATTGAGTATGTTGAGTAGTTTTTAAGCAATTCACCAACAATTATAATTTTCAATTTATTTATGAATGACGCATTGCACGTTTTAACTCTCTAATGTCATGGAATGACCGTGAGGCTCGAGTCTTCAGGACAAAGGAGTTCGAGCTTTCCAGGTTCTCAGTAAGATGCTAAGCTCATTTTTTAAAATAATTAAATTTCAAAGAGAATAAAAACAATAGAAGTGTGATGGAATGACTGTATCTCGTCACTATAACATAATCAATAACAGGAAATAACTTCCGTATTGGGAAATTCATGTGACTGACTGAGTCTTGGTTAGAGCCCTGAGTTTCACCTGTGAAGAGTGCATTGTTTGTTGTTGTTGTTGTTGTTCAAAAAGGATAAACTAATATGAACACCAGAGAGCTGTCTATGAGAGAAAAGAAAGTCATTTTCAAGCGAGGAAAAAAGGGAAAATTGATCAGACCCATTGCACAAGCATTGGGTATTGCCAATACAATGATTTGGGATGTCCTGAAAAAGAAAGGAACCACTGATGTACTAAGAACCAGACATGGAAAAGGTCAACTAACAAAAAAAAACAGGAGGTGTTGGTGGTCTGACTCAAAAGGGGCCAAGTTTTAACACATCTGGATGTAAATATTAGGAAATGAAAGCTGAAATTTTGATCTATCATCTCATATTAATCTCCTGACCTCAAACCCAAATGTCTTCAGTGTATAGCTAAAAAAAACAAAGAATTGGTCTTGCTGTTCCAATACTTTCAGGAGGTACTGTTTTAGTTTAATCTAAGCGACATGTATCTCACAATTTCAGTGTCTTACAAAAGTATTCATCCCCCTTGGTGTTTGTCCTGTTTTGTTGCATTACAAGCTGGAATTAAAATGGATTTTTGGAGGGTTAGCACCATTTGATTTACACAACACGCCGACCACTTTAAAGGTGAAAAATTGTTGTTTTATTGTGACACAAACAATAATTAAGATGAAAAAACAGAAATCTGGAGTGCGCATACTGTAAGTATTCACCCCCTTTCGTATGAAATCCCGAAATAAGACCTGGTCCAACCAATTCACTTCATAAGTCACAAAATTAGTTGATTAAGATCCACCTGTGTGCAATCAAAGTGTCACATGATCTGTCACATGACGTATGTATAAATCAACCTGTTCTGGAAGGACCCTGACTCTGCAACACTACTAAGCAAACAACATGAAAACCAAGGAGCCTCCAAACAGGTCAGAGACAAAGTTGTGGAGAAGTATAGATCAGGGTTGGGTTATAAAAATATCCCAAACTTTGAATATCCCACAGAGCTCCATTAAATCCATTATAGCAAAATGGAAAGAATATGGCACCACTACAAACCCGACAAGAAAAGGCCACCCACCAAATCTCACAGACTGGGCAAGGAGGGCATGAATCAGAGATGCAACAAAGACACCAAAGATAACACTGAAGGAGCTGCAGAGATCCACAGCGGAGATGGGAGTATCTGTCCATAGGACCACTTTAAGCCCTACACTCCACAGAGCAGGGCTTTATGGAAGAGTGGCCAGAAAAAAAGTAATTGCTTCAGAAAACATGCTTGGAGTTTGCCCAACAGCATGTCACAGACTCCCCAAACACATGGAAGAAGATTGTGAGGATGTTTTTCATCTACAGGGACAGGAACACTGGTCAGGACTGAAGGAAAGATGGATGGCACTAGATTCAGGGCAATTCTGGAGGGAAACCTGTTTGAGTCGGCCAAAGGTTTGAAACTGGGACAAAGGTTCACGTTCCAGCAGGACAATGACCCTAAACATACTGTGAAAGCTACACTGGAGTGGTTTAAAGGGAAATGTTTAAATGTCTTGGAATGGCCAAATAAAGCCCAGACCTCGATCCAATTGAGGATCTGTGGTATAATTTGAAGATTGCTGTACATCAATGCAACCCATCTAACTTGAAGGAGTTGGAGCAGATTTGTCTTGAGGAATGGGCAAAAATCCAAGTGGCTAGATGTGCTCAGCTAATAGAGACATACCCCAATAGTATTGCAGCTGGAATTGCAGAAAAAACTGCCTTTTCAAGTGACTTTTTTTTTTGGGGGGGGGGGGGGGGTGAATACCTATGCACACTCTAGATTTCTGTTTTTTTAATCTTAATTATTGTTTGTGTCACAATAAAACAACAACTTGCAGCTTTAAAGTGGTCGGCATGTTGTGTAAATCAAATGGTGCTAACCCTCCAAAAATCCATTTTAATTCCAGCTTGTAATGCAACAAAACAGGACAAACACCAAGGGGGATGAATACTTTTGGAAGATACTGTAATTTTGATCCTATGTTGATTTCAGAAAACCCAAAATAAATTAAAACTTGTGCAGCAAATTCTTTTTTTCTATTAAATATATGTTGTACAGTCATTTTGCCACAGAAAAAGAACAGCTCAAAGAAAGTGTTGAAAGCCCAATATTGCCATGATATTCATGTCCATGATGTCATTCATATCATACCACCCTTGGTGGCATGGTGGTGCAGTGGTTGGCGCTGTCACCTCACAGCAAGAAGGTCCGGGTTCGAGCCCCGTGGCCGGCGAGGGCCTTTCTGTGTGGAGTTTGCATGTTCTCCCCGTGTCCGCGTGGGTTTCCTCCGGGTGCTCCAGTTTCCCCCACAGTCCAAAGACATGCAGGTTAGGTTAACTGGTGACTCTAAATTGACTGTAGATGTGAATGGTTGTCTGTATCTATGTGTCAGCCCTGTGATGATCTATTGACTTGTCCAGGGTGTACCCTGCCTCTCGCCCATACACTCTCAGAAAATAAAGTACATTACTGTACCTTTAGGGGTCCAGCAGCTTGTCACTGGAGCAGTACCCTCTAAGGTACTTATTTATACCATTTATAGACTGCTTGGGAACATATATGTACCTTTATAGCCCTATAAAGGTACACATAGTTACCTTGAGGTCCAATAATGAGCCTTAGGGGGTACGTTAGTGTAGATTGTACCTTGGGGGACAGAAATGGACTCCTACTGTACCCCTATTTCTGGCAGTGTAGTCAGCTGGGATAGGCTCCAGCTTGCCCGTGACCCTGCACAGGATAAGTGGTTACAGATAATGGATGGATGGATGGATGGATGGATCATCCTCTTCATATGATGAGAAATCACTCCTCTTTATTACATTCTGCCAACAGCCATGAGGTGTCACTCCATTGTCGCGTCTGTTTCCATGTTAAAGGTTTGGACATCATCCCACATTGCTTTATCACCATTACTTTCCTTTTGAGTGCCAAGCTGACAATCAAGGGATTGCAGTCCTTCGATTCACCACTAGGAGCTCTCTTTCAACATCGACCCTCTTGGAAACGTGACACTGAAGAGATATAACAGCACAGTGTACTGTAACAGTGGGGTCTGTAATTCTGCGACTCACCACTAAAAGCCTTATTCATAGGGCAACCCTACTCAGCCATTCAGTGCAAAAGAAGAATCACAGAGTTACGACTCACTCTGGAGTGGACCAATGTGATAGGTTGCATTTCTGTGCAAACCACAGAATAAACTCACGAAAGATGCTGCTGAAAATCTCTTGATGCAGTAGATCAGCTAGGACTGAAGCTTGGAAGCTTGGGGACTCGATTAACCCTGCTTCATGGCTCAGCAGTGTGAGAGTAAAATTACAAGAGCAACAGCAATCAATCATGTTTCACAACTCAAGGTTATGGACATGGAATGACGAGGACAACACCATTCCCCCACCCTTCATGACTCAGGATTATGAATGTACTCGACACTCATGGGCTTCTCACACACCTTTCTGGCACTCCAAGGATTTATAGTATCTTGCAAAAGTATTCATCCCCCTTGGTGTTTGTCCTGTATTGAGGTATTTCACTCACATGACCAAGTCATGTGATGCTGCCATTTTGGACGGCACGGCTGGAATCAGTTTGAATGCGAGGAAGGCGACAAACAAAAAACATAAAAGAAAAAGGAGAGAGATGCAGAAAACACCTTCACTATCCAGCGACGTAGGGCATTTACAGGGCGAGCAGAGGGAAAGGTATTTGCAAAAATTGAGGTTAGCAGGCTTAGAGAACGACGTTTACCTGCTTCCACCAGGATTGTTCACTGACGTATGGAAGTACACGAAGCCCTCGTCTTTACCTGACTTCGGCCCACATGATCTGTATACCTATGTCGTTAAAAACCCATCGCCATACACAGGTATTGATCTGAAAGCGTATAAGAGTTTGGATACCTACAAATATTTTGTGTCAGGCTGGGTAACATGCCTACATCAGCGGGTCGTCCCTGGAGCCGGTGGTCGCCATCTTATTACAGCTAAGGTTTGTTCACATTTTCATTTACTTTCGGTCCTCAGGATAAACAAAATGTTATTAAATGTCATTGAAATAACTTCTTAGTCTGTTGAGACATGGCCCGTTATAAATTTGCTGTTACCAGGCAATGACCAAGAACTGTATTATTAGGGTCGGTGTAGTTGTAGCAGTGTATTAGCAACTAGTTGTTAGCACTAGCTAATGTAAACAACATCATAGCTGGTATGTTACTGTAGCAATGTTTACGTTCAGTCATTTGGATGACTGTTAAAACCTTTCAGTCTCAAGTTTTTCCTTTACTGGATTTACTAGTTTACTGAGCTAGCGCGCTTGGGCAAGCTGGGAGCTAGCGCGCGCTAGCCTGCCTGCCTGCCGGGAGCCTGGCTGGCTAGCGCGCGCGAGCCTGCCTGCCTCCCTGCCGGGAGCCTGGCTGGCTAGTGCGCGCTAGCCTGCCTGCCTGCCGGGAGCCTGGCTGGCTAGCGCACGCTAGCCTGCCTGCCTGCCGGCTGGCGCGCGCTAGCTCAGTAAACTAGTAAATCCAGTAAAGGAAAAACTTGAGACTGAAAGGTTTTAACAGTCATCCAAATGACTGAACGTAAACATTGCTACAGTAACATACCAGCTACTGTTGTTGACATTAGCTAGCTTGCTGTCCAAAATGGCGGACACTGGGGCGTCACGTGACCCTGTGATGTCAGGTGAAATACCTCAATTGCTGCATTACAAGCTGGAATTAAAATTGATTTTTGGAGGGTTAGCACCATTTGATTTACACAACATGCCGACCACTTTAAAGGTGAAAATTCTTTTATTGTGACACAAATAATAATTAAGATGGAAAAACAGAAATCTGGAGTGTGCATAGGTAGATTTCTGGGGGTTTTTTTCATCTTAATTATTGTTTGTCACAATAAAACAACAATTTGAATGAATATTTTTGTAAGACACTGTCTACATGCATGGTCAAATATATAAGAACAGCACCTGCAATATTTTGTTAAATGTCCCTTAGCCAGTTTCACCTTGACCAGAGGTTTATGGTATCTCATCTACCCATAAAGATTTCCTGATGAAGGCTTTTCTGTTGTCCATGTAGTCCACCGGAAACTTTATTTGAGCTTGAACGTGTCAATTGTCATAGCAAAACTTCTTCCTTGGATTGCAGCCTTCAGTCCATGGTGATGTAAAACTCACCTGACTGTAGACAGTGCTCCAGGAGCTTCCAGTTCATGGCAGGCCTGTGCCTTGGTGGTTCCTGGGTTGTTCCTGACCATCTGAACCAATTTTCTTTCAGCTGAGGGTGACAGTTTGGTTCTTCTTCCAGTAAAGTGGCTTCACCTCCCAATAACTTGTACTTACATACAACTGTTTGAACTGATGATCTTGGAATCTGCAGATGTTTAGAAACATCTTCAAGAGACATTCCTGAATGTGTAAATCTATGATCCTCTTTCTCAGAACTGCACTGAGCTCCTTGGACTTTCCCATTCTACTGTGTGTTGGTCAATCCAGTGAGTGTCAATCAAACCCTTTTTTATGTTGTGCACAGAGACGCTACCAGCTGTAGACAATTATGATCACGTAACAGGAAGTTAAGAGGCCATGGTCTTGGCCAGTTAAAAGCCATTTTGGAACTTTCAGCACCACTGCATTAATAATATAAGTGGGTATGTGTGTATTTTTGATCCTGTATGTATGCTTTTGACCCTGTGTTGATTTCCAAAAACCCAAATTGAATTTAACCCAAAGGAATAATTAAAGGAAATCAGTGAAAGCCCAATATTACCATGACATTCATGTCCCTGTATGTAAACTTCTGATCACAACTGAGTATCTTTGGCAGCATCTGGAAGGAAATTGTTGATCTGAGTCATAGCAATGCATCTTTGGCAGCAAATCAGAGTTCGCCTCGAAGGACAGAGGCTTTGCACTGGCTATTTACATTCGAAGCATTTGGCAGACTTATTCAGAGTGACGGACATTTATCTGATTTATAGAACTGAGCAGAACTGGGCAGCCTGGCAGCAGTGGGATCTTCCAATCGGTAGTTCAATGTGTAGTGGATGTTCATTATGTCTAACTATTACAGATATTTTAAGTTCGTTTCTTAGACAAGGATTTTTTTTTTTTAAGCTTGTTACCTCGTTAACAGTTTCGGCGAGAATCTCCCGCCTTCTTCAGAAACAGTCACCAGATGTCGAGTGGTGACGTGCCTTATCAGCTGATGTTGCATTACGGAGGCGTGAACGTCCCGCCCAATTTGACAGGTAGTTCACACCTCCTGCTGTCAGGTCGTTCCTCCAGGACTGCGCTCCAGGTGTGCGACAGCGCGTACGCTCCCTCATCCCGGTTCATCATCCTCTGCGCCCGCTTACGTATCTCCACTGCCTCTAAAATCCAACGCTGATATCTATTCTCTTCAGCGCGAATGACTCTGGCCTCTTCCCAATTCATTATGTGATTTTGTCGTTTGCAGTGGTCTGAAATGGCTGATTTTAGGTTTTCTTGGTTTGCTTTTTCTTTTTCGGATCTTGTGAGTCTTTTTGTTGTTTCTTTTTCACACTCTATTTGGTGTTCTTTCCTTCGAGTATGGAAGCATCTGCCCGTTTCACCAATATAGACTTTATTGCATGAACGGCAAGGGATTTCATATATGATATTGCATTTATTGTCCAGTTGTATTTTATCTTTGGGGTGAACTAGCAGCTGTCGGAGGTTCTTGTATGGTTTGACCGGGGTGTTGATGTGGTATTTCCTCATGGATCGTTGGATGCGTTCTGTAACTCCTTTTATGTATGGTAGTGTGACAAAGCCCCGGTTTGTTTTTTCGGTGTTTTTTCTTGTTTGTTTTTTTCTTTTATTTGTGTCTGTAATTTTCCTTTTCGGATTGCCCACGGTGGATATTGGCAGTTTTTTAATGCCTGTTGGATGTGTTGTTCCTCCTCCTGTCTGTCTTTCTCCTCTGTGATGTTCTGTGCTCGGTCGTATAGTGTTCTGATTACTGACATTTTGTGTGCGATGGGATGTTCAGATGTCCAGAGAAGATATTGGTCGGTGTTTGTAGGTTTTCTGTATGTTGTGATTCTAATGTTCCCTTCTTCTGTGTGGTGTATTTTTAAGTCCAAAAAAGCTATTGTCTTGTCCGTTTCCTCTTCGTGTGTGAATTTGATGTTGCCTGTCTTGTCTATGGAGTTTAAATGATCCGTGAGTTGTTGTGTGTGGCCTGTTTTGGTTATTTCGAGAATGTCATCAACATATCGTTTTCAGAAAATGGGTTTGCAGTCGTCCGGTGCTGTTTCTATGGCTCGGGTTTCCAGATCCTCCATAAAAAAGTTACACAGAGTGGCAGATAGCGGGTCCCCCATTGCAAATCCCTCTTTTTGTCTATAGATTATGCCTCTAAATTGGAAATATGTGGAAGTGGAAATGAAATGTAATAGTTTTGTTATGTCCTGTGCTGTAAGTTTTGTACGTTTTTTCAGGGTTCTGTCTGCTTTTAACCGGTTTTCTACTATGTTGAGAGTGTTTGTGACCGGTGTTTTTGTAAAGAGGGATATGACGTCATGCGATACAAACATTTCATCCTTTTTTATCTTGATTTCCTTTAGTTCTTTCGCCAGTTGTTTTGAGTTTTTGCAGTGGTATTCCGTGAGTCCGAGGAGTGGTTTAATTATGTCTGCCAGTGTCTTGGAAAGGTTGTAAGTAACTGATCCTATACTGTCTACTATGGGTCTTAGTGGTGCTCCGGGTTTATGAATTTTCGGTGTGCCGTATATCCGGGGGGTGATGTTTGCTGTGGGGATGAAGTGGTTGTATGTTTGTTTATCGATTTTGTTGTCATCCAGTAACGGTTTGAGTAATAGCTTTAGTCTTTTTTTCTTTTCCTCCGTCGGGTCTTTTTTTAATACTTCATATGTGTTTGGGTCCGTGAGCATTTCATTCATTTGTTTTTCATATTGATTAGTGTCCAGGATAACCGTGGTCCTCCCTTTATCAGCCGGTAATATTGTTATTTTCTTGTTCTTTGTAAGTGTTCTGATGGCTTCCATTTCCTGTTTAGTTGTGTTCCTGGGTGGCAGTTTAGCTGAGGTGAGGATACCTGCTATTTCGTTCCTTAATGCGGCTTTCTGTCCTTGGTCCTGTATCATATTGCACGCTAGTTCCGTGGCTAATATGAACTCTTCATTCGGGATTTTATTTGGTGTGATGGCATAGTTTAGTCCCCGTGAGAGTATAGTGCGTTCTGCTGTTGTTAGTGTGTGTTTAGACAGGTTGCAAATCCATTTTTCGTTTGTTTGCTTGTCCTTGCATTTATTTTGTTTCTTATTGATAAGTCTGTTCAGTTTTTTTAATATGGCGTGTTTTTGTTTTTGAAAACTCTTGTTCTTGTATTGCATTCAGATGTTCTTCCATATTTTTTTCCATGTCACTGCTGAATTTGAACCGGTGTTTGAATTCTTGTTTTCTTTGTGCTATTTCTGTGTTTAAATTGTTGATTTTGTTAGTCGTGCATCTGATTCTTTCTCTTACCAGAGTCATTCGTGCTTTTTCGATGGTCCTTTCCGCGTTTCTTGTTGGTATTGGATTTTTTATGTAGAGGCTTGCTGGAATGACGCCTTCGTCTCAGCAGCGGAGATTGAAGCGGAGATGGTTTCTTTGTCGCGCCAATTTTTTTCCTAGCTTTTCCAGGTAGCGTACCTCTTTGGCACAATCTTCTCCATAACTTATTTTTAATACGTAGTGGATGTTCATTATGTCTAACTATTACAGATATTTTAAGTTCGTTTCTTAGACAAGGATTTTTTTTTAAGCTTGTTACCTCGTTAACAGTTTCGGCGAGAATCTCCCGCCTTCTTCAGAAACAGTCACCAGATGTCGAGTGGTGACGTGCCTTATCAGCTGATGTTGCGTTATGGAGGCGTGAATGTCCCGCCCAATTTGACAGGTAGTTCAAGCCTCCTGCTGTCAGGTCGCTCCTCCAGGACGGCGCTCCAGGTGTGCGACAGCACGTACGCTCCCTCATCCCGGTTCATCGTCCTCTGCGCCCGCTTACGGGTAGTTCAATGTCTTGAGCACGGATCTACCACTGCCATAGAAGCCAATTTCAAAGTGGCAAAGACCAGCAGAGAATTGTTTCTGAGAATCAGCCATCAATGGGGAGATGGATATTCTGGCATCATAGGTGGCTCAGGTCAGCTTGGAGTGAACTGCATTATGCCGAACCAGCCACAGAGACTGCTGGCAGGTTCCAAACACTCTGTGCTTCAGTACTGCAAGGAGGTGGGTGATGCTCTGCTGCACTGCATCTGAGCTCATGCCACATTCTTACAAGCAGCCTGTCCTGAATGTGTATTGGTCATTGTTGCTCGCAGCCCATCACTGGTGGCTGCATGAAGTGCTATGATGAGGCACATGAGACCAAAACACCAAACTGCTGTTGTGGGTGCAATCAGTTAATTATTGAAATTAAGTGATCAATCTCGTTAAATCAGTCTCATTAAATTTTGAAGGTTAATAATTAAAATGAATCAATCCCATTGAATCATTTACTTTGACTCACTTGAAGTGAATCATACCATAGAATCAGTCTCATTTGAAGTGAATCATTCAGTGAATCATTCAATGAATCATTTAGTGAATCATTTAGTGAATCGTTTAATGAATCATACCATTAATCCTGGATAAATTACCAAACAGCTAGATTATGGTATATTTCCAAATTATTACGATCACTTACCATATTACATAACTTTTATATGCACCCTTTTGAATTCTTTGAGAAGATTGGGGACTTCACATATTGTTGTTCACACAAATAAACACAGCTTTGATAATAAATGAATTTATTATACAAAGATAAAAAATGGATAATCAATATATACAAGCAGTGAGGTGTATATACATGTGTGTTTGTGTGGTGTGTGTACGGCCTAGCTTGTTGCTAGCTAAAACAAAGGAATGTTATCCAAGTAGAACAATAGGTTAGCTCTGTTGCTAATCTTTACTTGTGTGTGTGTGTGTGTGTAGGACTTGACCATGTGTTTAGCCTCGTGTAGCTAACTACACGTGGTGGAGGCCTAGCTTAGCCTTGTGTTGCTAGTGTGTGTTTGCTAAAGGCCCTATGGCCTAGCTAAAGTGTGTTTGTTAGGCCTTATGAGGCCTACTGAGCATGTGTTGCTAAAGACAAAGGGAAGCTATCTAAAGTGTATCAGGCCTGGTGAGCACGTGTTCTCTCAGTAACAAAAAGATTCCACACTCATAACATTACCAAACTCACTGAAACCTTGATAAGGTCAAAATGTATGATAAAGAAATTAGTGTTAGTCAGAATAAGAGAGAGAGAGAAGCATGCGCAGCCTATCTATTAAACACTTGAGAGAACATAGAACCAAAATAAAACACGCTGCGTGTCTAATAGTGTAATGAATAAACCTGGGTTTAAATTCACACTATTTCAAATAAAAGCAAATTCCTAAGACTATCTTAATTATGCCCAAATGCCAAAATCTTACTTAATCCTGCCTTTAGCAAGATATGAAGAACTATTCGCCAGTGTAGTTTCGGGCCTCGCCGTGGGAGCACGTGAGCCGCTCGTGATGGAGGCGTAGAAAACTTTCGGGTCCAGCGGAGCACTTGGGTGGTTCCCGTGGAAAGCAGAGGGTTCTTGGTCCGAACCTCAGCGTTCGTGAGGAAAAGTCTCTGATCAGAATAAGATGCACAGCACTTTTGAGTTAAAAAGGATTCAATCGCTTCTTAACTTTTAACTGCCTGGGCTGCAGTCGTGACGTCACTTCTAATGCAAGTAAACCGGTTGTAACTCAGGTTGAGTTTAAAGATCGCGCGACTCTAGAGTTTACCTTTGCCAAGGGTAAGTGAGAAAATCGCGATGAGTGATGGATCTTGCAAGAAAGAAGACGTCTTTTTGATGGAGAGCGCCTCTTTATACGTCCAGATTCATCGGAAGCCAGACGTGAGAGACAAAGATGGAAGCGTTGTCCCACTGTTTTATGTTTCCTTGTATGATGACGTAGATGATCCCGCCCACGTGTGACATAGGTCACACAGAAGTGGACTGGGAATTGTAGTTCTGACACAAGATGGCGGCATGATACCTACAGCTGTCATCTGGGTGAGATCTTATAACACTCCTTGCACATGGCACACATGGGAATTTACCTACAGCTGCTTGTATTGGAATGATTACCTCATTCTGCAGCCAGTGACCTCTCTATGAGAAAAGCTGATCTTCACTCTGGTAACTCTTGGCAGTGAGACACCTAGAAAAGAATGCAGGTCGAATCCCCATCAAACTGGTGTATGGGTGCTCCCAGGTATTGTTAGCACAGTCCATGCTGAAGAGCGTGTGATAAAACCTGAAAAAGCTGAAACAAGGCTGCTCTGTTGCCCTACAACCAAAAAGAGTCATATAAGGAATAAAACACATGAATCAAAAGTCAGAGAAACCAAATGTTTCAGAAAGATCTCCAGAAGTAGAATCAGAAAGATCCCAGGTTTAGAATGAGGGATTCTACTTCACATGTTTCCAGAAATACAAATGATCCTCATCTGAGTCTGTAAAGCCCATCTGTTAGATTGGGTCACTTCAGTAGACCTGGGTGTTTCACCATTCATACGCTGATGACTCTGGGACACAGTCCACTTTTTGGTTTGCTTTTCATTAACAGGCATTTCAAACCCATGTCTGACCCTCCAATTTCTTTATCGAGTAGATCAGGGGTGGGCAATTATTTTTTCCATGGGGCCACATGAGAAACAGAAAATTTTGTGGAGGGCCAGACCAAAAGGCTGAACTAAATTCTGCATAATATTAATTGTATTTCTTTATATAAAGCAGTAAATAACATTGTTTTTACAAGCTGCTAAGACTGGTAAGAGTATGGGAAAAAACAAGGTTGCCTTACAAAAAATGTCATTTATTCAATCAAATTTCCCAAAACAATGGTTAACCCTTTGATGCAAAACATGGGTCAAAAGTGACCCGGCTGAGTTTTTATCTTCTATATCTTTGCAATAAATTAATTCCATCATTCAGTATTCAAGGTATTCCTCAATTAACTTGTTTTTGATCATCATACATCCTTATTTTATTTTTTCCTTTCTTACTTTTTGAATAAAAACCCTTTTTGTATCACTACCCTTCTAATGCACAACATGGATCAAAAACAACCTGCATTCGTTTTCCAGGTTATTTCATGTATGGCTGAGTGTTTCTATCATATACTTTTGAAATAAATTCATTTTGTCATTTACTTTTCCAAATATGCAGTAAATATCTTGTTTTTGTTTAGCACAAATCATCATTTTAAGTTTTCCTTTCTTAAGTTATGAACAAGCACAGCTTTTGTAATTCTACATCAAGTTTACACACATGGGTCAGAACCGACCCGCATGCATTTACTCCAGCGTTTGGTGGGAACTGTGAATTGTGCTTGTGTCAGACATTTCACAGCTCAGCACAGCGCCCTTTGCCCATCTAATACATGGAAGGAATGTTTTTCAATTGTTCTAACATTACCTTAGAAAAAAAATTGATGATGTTTAGGTTCCCTTGAGAGTGAGTAGATTACTTGTCAGAAAGTTACAGTAATTACTATTAGCTACCGAGCTGTCGACATATTCTACTTTAGTTAGCTAATTTTATTGTAGTTGGCTTAGCTAACAACATAGTTAATAAATAAATAACTGGCCCCATTCACTGCTAAAGTAATTACTTGAAACAAATTATTATTATAGTATTAAGACATTTAATTTTAAATCACACTTGGATGACCCATGTGTAGTAATATAAAAAGTATTTTTGTTCATAAAGTAGGAAAGAAAAATTAAATTAATGATTTGTGGTAATTAAAAACAAGATATTTAAAGAATACTTGGAATATTCAATCATAAAATAAATTGATTTCAAAAGATAGAGCAAAGAAAAACTCAGTCAGCATGAAATAACCTGGAAAATGAATGCGGGCCATTTCTGACCCATGTTGTGCATTAGAAGGGGTGTGCATATGTTTTGCATCAAAGGGTTAACAAAATGTGAACGTTTGTACCTTTTTTTTTCAGTCACATTCACCCCAAAACACAATAAAGACATCACAATATTGTCTTTCTCCTCCAAATATCAAGCAAGATACATCATATTATAATAATGATGCCCACGTTTGTAGTCTAATCACCTCATTTGGTGTTTTTCAGTTTTTTATTTCTTCAGTGAGAGAAATCTCGTCTCTGTTGGTCTTTAACGAGTGCATCAAAGTCAGGTTGAATGTCTGAGGTGGAGATGCGAAGCACAGCTGACAGATGATCATCGGTGAGAGAGGATCTATACCTGGATTTGTTAAACTTCATCACTGAAAATGTTTGTTCACAAATGTAGGTAGAGCCAAAGAGAACAAACATCTTCTGAGCATGTCTCCTCATGTTTGTTGAAAGCCCTGCATTCGGCATCTACCTTTCTTCTTTTTGCGGACATTTTGAGGGCGAAAGTCTTCTTGTGACCTGCTCGCAACAACGTCGATTCGGTGTAGGTATCAGATCTACAGATCGGCTCGGGCTCCGGCGCCTGCTGGTGACGTCACACTATGTGATTGGCTGGACCGTTTGAAGGATGACGTACAAGTTTGTGGTTGGTCTGGACAAATTACGGAAGTAGTTATCGCGGGAGTAGGTTTCGTGGGATTTCATGTCATGTTCATGTCGCGCGCACTGCGTTTTTGTTGAACACAACTTCAAAATAAAAGCAATGCACATTCAGTCCATGCATGAGGTAAAATTAGAAAATACATTTATTTTGTAATTTCTAATTAACCTTACGCGGGCCGGTCAGAATGAACCAAAGGGCCGGATGCGGCCCGCGGGCCGTAAAATGCCCAGGTCTGGAGTAGATGGTGTAGGAAAGTAGACCTGTCTCTGAGGGCCAGAAACAGCGGAGTACAGCCGTACTTGGAGGAAGGGTTCTGATGGCCTTCCACCAAGAAGATGTGTTGCTGAGATGTGTCCACCTTGAGGAACTCTGGATGCCTGCCAGGGTCCTCTATCACTCAGAATCGAAGCCAAACTCAGTGAGAAAGCTCCAAATTACTGAATACATTTGAAAGGCACTGTGTGATTTTGTGTGAAAGGTTTCGACAGGTGTGTACATGCACTCAGGAAGGTATCAAAGTGCTGAAACACTCTGGCCTCTGGAAGAATGAAGGGTTTATGATTATACAACATGATAGAACATGCATACTTCTTATTTATTTGTTTCAACAACATCGTGTCTGGAGATAAAACATCTGAAATGTATAATCTACAAGCGCTGATATATTCCACTGTGGTTTAGACTTAAAACAGATTTAATTCGATCCTGAAGGTATTATTTACCGTTTGGTTATTTTATGTTCAGGGCTGAATATTTCCTCCGTGCTGATTGGTGCTGCTGTTGGAGTTTCAGTAATGATGATGATGACGACGATGTGTGGAGTATTCCTGTGTGTAAGATGTGTTTATTCTACAAAATGTTTACTTTTATGCTCGGGAATCGAGTTAACCAAAAATTACTGCTAAATTTAACTCTACATTTTTAGGCACATGGAAGATTTAATGTAATTTAATCAACACAATCAACACAAACTTAATTACCTTTTATATTTTCAGGACAATAAACCCTTCAAGAAAAGGAGATACAGTGAGTCCTTCAGGACAGGAAGATACAGCAGGACTAGTTTTAAACAACATGGTTAGTGTGAAATTACACACACACACAATCATATTAGTGGCCCTTGATATTAATTTTGAGAGTAAAGAATTGTATTTCCTGTTGGTTTACAAGCCCGTTTTACAGGAGGAAGATGAAGAGTCTGTGTATGCGAACAAAACAGTTTTATCAGAGTCCCTTCATTACTCCATTATCAAGTTTCCAAATAGAGAAGGAAGTGAAATCCGAGGTCTTTCTTCTCTCACTGCCAAATATGCCACCATCCACCACGGCGCTGGACCACAAAGCAAAGGAGAAACTGGAGAAGCAGCAATCGAGGAGGTCCAGGAAGAAAACGTGATGAATATGGACAGTGTAATGATGCAAAACTCTGTTGAAGAGGAGGTAACGTACGGAAACATCAAACATAAGCCAACAGTGAAGCAAACTCAGGTCAATTTAGATGAAGGTGATGATGGAAGTAAAAAATGTAAAGAAACTAAAGAGGCGAAAGAAAGAGCATCAGAACAGCTCGGACACTCAGACGGAGCTGAAGGCATTTATGCACAAGTTAAACCTCGTAAACATGAACACGAATAAAAAAAAATCATTATTGTTTAAAATCTTCAGTGTTCAGGCTACAAACTTGTATATATAGTGTGTGTGATGGAAATAGATGCTTGAATGATAAATATGCATTTCTTTTATACACTCAACGGCCACTTTAATAGGAACTTGTTGTTGAGTCTAAGATCCCTGTTCTCGGCTGCAGGAGTGGAACCCAATGTGTTCTTCTGCTGTTGCATGCTGAGATGCTTTTCTGCTCACCACGGTTGTAAAGAGTGATTATATGAGTTACTATATCCTTCCTGGCAAAAACGCTTGAACCAATCTGTCCATTTCCCTCTGAGCCTCTCTTATCAACAAGGCGTTTGTTTCCACCCACAGAACTGTCGCTCACTCACTCAGTGTTTTTTGTTTTCTGCACCATTCTGTGTAAACTCTAGAGACTGTTGTGTGTGAAAACCCCAGGAGATCAGCAGCTTCTGAAATACTCAAACCAGTCCATCTGGATCAAACCAACACCCAGACCACAGTGAGAGAAAGTCACACTGTGAGATCACAGTGTTTCCCGTTCTGATGTTTGAACATTGTGAACATTAACTGAAGCTCTTGGTTTGTATCTGCGTGATTTGATGCATCGTGCTGCTGGCGAGGGATCGGCTGATTACAGAACCGCAGAGAACAGCAGGTGGGGGAGGGGTGTTCCTAATAAAGTGGCCACTGAGTGTATCTGTAAGATTGTTTGAAATGAAAATAAGCAAAATTTTAGAAAAAGCACCAAGCGAAAAGCTTTATGCACAAACTGCTTGCCTGAATTTATTTTCATAGTCTATGAATTTAAGTTTATTGCTGTTTTGGGAAAAGAGAAACACTTTGTCATTAAAATCATGATGTAATTTATGACTTTTTTTCACCATAAAAAAATCTACACGTTTGAGATCCTGGTCTGGTGGACAAGCCAAAGTTAATAGGTGTTTATTTGTTGTATATTTTGTGTTACTTTAGTGTTTAGTGCGCTGAGAGTTACTGAAAAAAGTGTAAAAAGTTGAGAGAGGGAAGTTGTTGGTGTTGAGAGTCGGATACATGGCTGTGTGAGGGGATTTTCTGAGCTGCACATTCAGATTACATACCTGCCAACCTTGAAAAAATTTTGAGTACAATTTTACAATTTCATGAGTACCCCCCCCCTCGCGTCAACCGCACCCCAACCCGGCACGCATGCACCCCCACAGACCACAACCAGCAGACCAAAAACACACTTTCAATCCAGTTTTATTGATTGACCTTGGGAACATAGTCCAGTTTTGTAAAACATTCCTATTGATAGACTTTGGGAAACTGTTATTGATGGCTCTTGGGAACTTCCTTCCGTTTTGAAAAGCACAACAAACATTAAATAAATGTGCAAATGAAATTAAACCAGAGCCACTCTTTCAAAATAAATAACACATTAAATTAATACAGTATGTAAAAAAGGCACTTTCAACACAAAACATGGTATGCACAAATTTCCCATGCAATAGGTTTAGACTTTTGCATTTTTTAACACGTTGGAAGTACAGTTGTGCTCATAAGTTTACATACCCTGGCAGAATCTATGATTCTTTGACCATTTTTCAGAGAATATGAATGATAACACAAACATCTTTTCCGCTCATGCTTAGTGGTTGGGTGAAACCATTTATTGTCAAACGACTGTGTTTTCTCTTTTTAAATCATAATGACAACAGAAACTACCCAAATGACCCTGATCAAAAGTTCACATACCCTGGTGATTTTGGCCTGATAACATGCGCAGAAGTTGACACAAATGGGTTTGAATGGCTACTAAAGGTACCGTAACATCCTCACCTGTGATCTGTTTGCTTGTAATCAGTGTGCGCGCATAAAAGCTGAGTGAGTTTCTGGGATCCAAACAGACTCTTGCATCTTTCATCCAGCCACTGACGTTTCTGGATTCTGAGTCATGGGGAAAGCAAAAGAATCATCAACGGATCTACGGAAAAAGGTAGTTGAACTGTATAAAACAGGAAAGGGATACAAAAAGAGATCCACGGAATTGATAATGCCAGTCAGCAGTGTTCAAACTGTGATTAACAAATGGAAAATCAGGGGCTCTATTAAAACCAAACCACGGTCAGGTAGACCAACAAAAATTTACACCAAACAGCACAGAGACAAGCCTCAAAACTTCTGGAACAAGGTAATTTGGAGCGATGAGACCAAAATTGAACTTTTTAGCCACAACCATAAACGTTACATTTGGAGAGGCGTCAACAAGGCCTATGATGAAAGGAACACCATTCCTACTGTAAAGCACGGAGGTGGATCGCTGATGTTTTGGGGAAGTGTGAGCTACAAAGGCACAGGAAACTTGGTCAGAGTTGAAGGAAAGATGAATGCAGCACGTTATCAGCAAATACTGGAGGCAAATTTACACTCAACAGCCCGGAAGCTGCGCATGGGATGTACCTGGATGTTCCGACATGACAACGATCCAAAACACAAGGCCAAGTCGACCTGTCATTGGCTACAGCAGAACAAAGTGAAGGTTCTGGAGTGGCCATCTCAGTCTCCTGACCGCAATATCATCGAGCCACTCTGGGGAGATCTCAAGCGCGCAGTTCATGCAAGACAGCCCAGGAATTTACAGGAACTGGAGGCTTTTTGCCAAGAAGAATGGGCAGCTTTACCATCTGAGAAAATAAAGAGCCTCATCCACAACGACCACAAAAGACTTCAGGCTGTCATTGATGTTAGAGGGGGCAATACACGGTATTAAGAACTGGGGTATGTAAACTTTTGATCAGGGTCATTTGGATGTTTTTTGTTGTCATTATGATTTAAAAATAGAAAACATAGTTGTTTATCAATAAATGGCTTCACCCAACCACTAACCATGAGTGGGGAAAAAAGTTTGTGTGTTATCATTCATATTCTCTGAAAAAAGGCCAAGAAAGCAAAAATTCTGCCAGGGTATGTAAACTTATGAGCACAACTGTATATTGCATTATACAGTAAAAATATTGCATTATACAGTACACTGCAGTATTTTTTAGTACGCCTTTTTCATGTGCAAACTATTGCATTTGCATTCGAAATATTGCATTTACTGCAGTAATACTGTATAAAAAAGCATTTGATACTGCAGTACCACGCAGGTTTTTTCATAAGAGGGATGAGCAGTTTTCGACTTCACATCATCTGCAAACATTCTAGGCTACCACTGACAGAAGTTACCGACTGCCCTTAAAATATACAACACGCTACGTTTTGTTGAGCACATCAATAAAGTGGCACTTATAGTGATTCAATGAGAGCGCGAGAGGAATTGTAATCAGGTTTCGTTGGTTACCGCATCGAATATGCGACCTCAAGTGACGGCTTCGAAGTTAAATGAAGAACTAGCCTGTACTGTTGGTGTTGTAAATGCACAAAATAACGGCTAGGAAGCTCGAGTACACGTGAAACACAACCGGTTTTGTTACAAATATAAAAACGACGTCTCTAACCGACGTTTCAATCCCCGACTCGCTCTAGCCACCTGGCTGCACCGCTGCACTCAAGTCAGAGACACGAAGGAGGAAGGGGAGGGGTGAAGAGGGCTGAGCCACACGCTCTGGACAGGGGCGCAGATAGGATTTTTGAACTGGGGGGGACTGAGCTGTCAGCAAATGATTCCATTTTGTGTATGCATGTATATGTGCATATATATATACACACACTACCGTTCAAAAGTTTGGGGTCACTTTGAAATGTCCTTATTTTTGAAAGAAAAGCACTGTTCTTTTCAATGAAGATCACTTTAAACTAATCAGAAATCCACTCTATACATTGCTAATGTGGTAAATGACTATTCTAGCTGCAAATGTCTGGTTTTTGGTGCAATATCTCCATAGGTGTATAGAGGCCCATTTCCAGCAACTCTCACTCCAGTGTTCTAATGGTACAATGTGTTTGCTCATTGCCTCAGAAGGCTAATGGATGATTAGAAAACCCTTGTACAATCATGTTAGCACAGCTGAAAACAGTTTAGCTCTTTAGAGAAGCTATAAAACTGACCTTCCTTTGAGCAGATTGAGTTTCTGGAGCATCACATTTGTGGGGTCGATTAAATGCTCAAAATGGCCAGAAAAATGTCTTGACTATATTTTCTATTCATTTTACAACTTATGGTGGGAAATAAAAGTGTGACTTTTCATGGAAAACACAAAATTGTCTGGGTGACCCCAAACATTTGAACGGTAGTGTGTATACATGTTATTTCACCTCCCTCACTGCCATCACCAGGAACTACCTGCAGGCCAGGACAATGATAACATTTTAACATAGCCTATGGAAATCCAAAGTTTACACATTATCATCACGCACAGAAATTGCAAAACTGCAAAACTAGTTTTAAAACTGCTAAGTTCCAAATGTTAACCATAGCGAGAGGCTGGGCTATGTGTGTGTGTGTAAAGTGTAAACCAGTGCATCCTGACTTTCTAACTATGCCTGTGTGTTGCATGAGCAGCAGTCAGTCAACAACTCTTCGCAAAGTTTCCTTATGAAACAATATGCTCGCTGAAATTATGGCAGGGAACGCCAGATTAAACATTAAACCTGCCTTCTGAGCACTGTATCTACAGGCTGCCACCGAAAGAAGGAGGCTACCAGAAAGGCATCTCTACTCCGTACGATTTTACTTTCACTACGACATTACTTTGAACAGACTATCAAAAAATTGCAAGGTGATATGATAAAGTAAGGCACAGTTTACTTACAGTCGTTTTATTTTATTTTTTTTGAAAAAACGATGCAATCGTTTTCTGCCTTTTGGCACCCTTCATCATGCCGTGTTGGGGTCCTGAACTAGGAGGCGCTGTCCCCGATATGCCTGTCAAACTTGTTGTGGGTAACCATAGCAACCAAGCTCGAGCTCGCAACCTGTGCAGTCTGCGCAGTTGCAACTACGTCTGTACTGCTGTGCACCTCAATAAACCGAATGGTAATTAGTCTTTTGATTTTTCCGTGAGGTTTGCCTTATGCAAAGAAAGACAGCATAAACGTTTTTTCCTCCCTATAAGTGGGGGGGACCGAACTAGGTGAATTTAAATCTGGGTGGGACGAATCCCCCCCGTCCCCCCCTCTATCTGCGCCCGTGGCTCTGGAAGAGGGGCAGGGAGATTGGGCAAAGCGTTCCATTCTGGCTTTGAGTTTTCTCACAGATCAGCGGTATCAACTTCAGCGAGAACTTGACTGAAATGCGAGTTCGGACGATATGCGTACTTTTTAATGTGAAAACGTACAGTCGTACAATGAGGTAAAAATTCGTAGTGGCTACGCAAGATGCGTACAGGTTGGCAGGTATGAGATTATTAAAATCACCTGTGTGTAGTTCACACCTCCGAGTTTGGCAGATTTTCTTGAGTTGAAGCGTCTGAGACGGAGTTTTACCCTCACGTCTAATCCACTGTCTTTAAAGACAAAACACTCGGCTTTAAACCCAGAAAAACTCCGGGAGAGAAAATACAGACTGAAGAAGGAAACAGATTTCATTGCTATTAAATGGAATACAATGCGACATAAAGACGAGAGACAGTTTAAACTGTAAAATAAAAAGACTAATACGGTGATATCTGAATGAGCCGATGCCGAGTGTTGAAGTCAATCTCACAGGAGTCTCGTATATCACGAATCTATCACTGCATGAGCAGAGTGAGCTGGAATGATCATTAATCACTGGCTTCATTTCACACAACGCCTTCCGCTCGCATTATTCAGCAGCTCAGAGAATAGCACTGGATCCAGCGCACACTGTTATGGAGCATTTTATATTTTTATATCGAGCTCTGACAGATACTCAAGCGCAAATTACTGAAGCCGCAGGTCACTAAATCGAGGTGATGAAATGGTAGTGTGTGTGTGTGTGTGTGTGTGCAGGACGGAGGAGATTTGATCACGCTTTTAATTCACAGTGTTGATTTGTAGAATAAATAAAATAAAGTCAGTGTTGGTGTTAATTCAGTGAGCTCTGCTGTGAAGAAAACATTCATGGAGTTCACTTCATTCATCATTTGATTGAAAAAATTTACTCCCTGAGATGAGAGATGTCTCGGATTTAGATGCGCCTCCTCCGAGGTCCTCAATTTTGTCATAATTATAGATTAAATATTGTTCTTGAATGGCGTTCCAGTGTGTGTGTGTGTGTGCGCCTCACTCGAGCCGAGATTACACAGGACCCATGTGCTTAAGTTCAAGATCAGAATCACACGTAACTGGGACACGCCTCCATTTTAGATAAACTCCGCCCCCACATGTGTAACTCTCACGTAACTTGTGAACAGCGCTTCAGTCCGGAGTTCCGTCTGAGCTCTGAGTCCTGATGGGAGTCATTTCAGTATTAAATCCGAACTGAGTGCTGAACTCTGAATGCATCCGCGGTTTGAACACTGGGTTCAGGAAAATTAATGTTCAGAAGATTTGTGTACATTTTTGCCTTAAATATATCTGATGTGCATATCTGTACATATACCAGGGTGGCAGTTTGTTAGATTCTGACTGAGTCAGTCATAAAGCACACATTCAGAAAAACCACAGACTCCATATTACTTCAGAAATACTGCTGTGTTCTCTGGTCTGTGTTTTACAGTTTCATTTCTCACTACGGCGGCATAACAGTAGGTCTATATATATATATATATTAGTGCTGTCAAAAATGTCGCGTTATTAACGCGTTAACTTGACTCAATTTTAACGGCGATAATTTTTTTTTATCGCGAGATTAACGCTCTGTGACATGATGCCACGCCCCACACAGCCAGAGTCCTCTGCCCTCCCCCGAAGAGCCACGGTGCTCGGCTTAGGTTTCGTTTTCCCATCGGCGGCTCCAGCCCCACTTTGCAGTGCCTGTGACAAGACGTGTTATGCTCTGCAATAAAAAAAACAAACAAACATTGGTACAACCAGTGTTCGAACTATGCCGATATTTTCGGGGGGTCCCTTTTTCCCTGGGGGGGGGGGGGGGGGGGGGGTTTGTGCTTGCGCTTGTCTCAGAGCACGGATCTCCATCGCACGCTCACTTCGGATATGCAAATGCTTCCCGTTACACACGATTGCTATGTCAATAAACATCATTTTGCCAGTATTTTAGAGACCCCCCAACATTTCCCAAATCATGTTTTCAAGGGATCTCATGTCTGTTTCAGGGGATCTCGGATCCCCCGAGTACCCCCGTAGTTCGAACGGTGTGTGTGTGTATATATATATATATATATATATATATATATATATATATATATATATATATATATTAGGGTGGGCCTTAGATGGGGTAAATTTTCACATTATTAATTCTGAAACTCTCACCCTTCAGATTTGTTTGGTTATGAAAGAAAACGAATTTGCCTAAATTTGGAACATTTTGAATAATTATTCGAGGTTGCTCAAGCCTTCTGAAATATTGGACAACAGCATGTCAAATTATCAATACATCGCCCTGTTCGCAATGCAGGTGTAAAGAATAAATGTTTGTCATAAGTAAATCATGTTTGTTTATTTTACTTGAAAAAAATATGGTACACAACAAAACATTCTGAATAATGTACAAAGTCATTGAGTTTTCTGGAGTGGCAAGGCAACATAAAGTCCAGGTTTTCTCAGATTTTCAGTCACTGCATCAGCGTCGCTTTATTCACATTGGGGAATTTTTCTCGGTGGTCTTGGACAACTTGAAGCAAATACTGTTTCTGCTCTTCATTGGTGGTAATGAGTGTATTGTATTCTTCGATCAGAGCCAGCCCTCGTTCTGCTGCATCATTAACGACCTTCAGATGTTGCACAGTTGTAAATGCTGCCTTGTCGTCGTCTCGGTTGCCCCGCGGTTCTGGATCAGCCTCAAAGAAGCTTGTTCAGTGGGAGCTACTGCACTTGCCTGGATGGTCTTCTTTAAGATCTTGTGATGGTGAAAGAACACACTTAGAACTTGCTTCTTTGAAGGCAGTTTGCTTCCAGTTATTTCACTGTCCACACTGCTAAGTAACCACAAAGAAGATTTACTTCTAGTTGCAATTGCCAAGTCAGCCATTGTGCAGTCACAGGTTAATCAGTGGCATCTAACAGTCCTGTCTGTGCAACTGAGATCAGATCTTTTCTAATTCTTTAGTGTTGATCGATTTCACAGACACAGTGGTTGTCATGGAGATGTTTATTTATTTTAATTTTAGTTAAATCAGTGTCAATACTGCCATTAAAAGAACGCATTGTGAATGACTATCAATCTATCAATTTTAAATTTCAAGGTCATTGAGCAATTTCTAAATGTTTATATATTCCCTTAAAGTTTTAAACAATTTAATTTATTGGAACATATTGATGGGGCGAGAGTGGATAATTAAAAATATCACAAAATAAAGACCACCCTAATACATAAATAAAAATGTATATATCCCCATGAATTCAGGGCGGTGTGCAATTACATCCAATCACCGCAACTTTCCTGCAAATTTGACCAATCGTTGCCGTCGTCTTGAGGTGATGTCGACAAACTACCTTCCGCCTTACTTCCGTGTATACGTTCAAGAGAAGCAGCATGTGCGCAGTGTTGCCAGATTGGGTGGTTTTAAGTGCATTTTGGCGGGTTTTGAACATATTTTGGGCTGAAAAACGTCAGCAGTATCTGGCAACACTGCATGTGCGAGTCAGTGTTTATATAGGCTTAAATTCTGTTACTGAAAGTGTGTTATGTTTACAGTGAAGGACTGTGTGCACTTTATTTTTTACTTAATACAAGAAATTAATGGATGCCAACATTTTTGCCAAAATGGTATTTTATTTTCCATTGTTTAGGCAGCTTCAGCATCATACTGTGAGATTCTGTTCAAATTGTTTTTTTTTCCTTCTATGAAGCCTGAGCCATTTATTTTATTAGTTTATAATTATTGTTTAATTTAGTCTTCAGGAGAGACTGCCTGCACACAGTACTAGTATTAATAGATTTTTTCCTTACATGAAAGCTGAGGCATTTATATTATATTTTAAGGTAACTCCATGTTGTGCTGTGAGGTTCTATGCACTTTAACTTTTGAACCAACAGGTGCATTTGGATAAGTAAAGCCTATTTTTCTGCATTTTTGTAGTCCTGGTAATCTTTTATATTGGTAAAGTTGTTTATAGGACCATTTCTCAGTGTCTTTGTTTTTTTAATCAATAGTTTCAGTAATAACTTAATATTTAACATATCACTCAATTTTAATCACAAAAAGAGAA
The DNA here is from genome assembly GCF_027579695.1 of Neoarius graeffei. NCBI lineage: Eukaryota > Metazoa > Chordata > Actinopteri > Siluriformes > Ariidae > Neoarius > Neoarius graeffei. The sequence goes on along the minus strand of NC_083589.1, from coordinate 592,045 downwards.
AATCGCAACAATTTCTCACAACTTTCACTTCCTCCCGCAATGTAATCGCAACAAAAACCTAAAGAACACCGCAACTTTCATCGTAATTTTTTGGAAAAAAACCCCGCAACATCAGACATTTTAGCCTGCAACAATCACAAAAAAGGCCCGCAGAATCCTGGGGGGAACTTGTACATACACACGAACAAAAAGCCGGTTTCTGATCACAAATTTTCAATCCCACATGGGGATCTTCTTCACGCACTGTATTTAAATGACTTTTGGCAGGAGATAGACTTTTTTGCCTAAAGTCCACAAAGCTGGAGTTCCAGGTGGCCCAGTGATTTCCGGCTGTGGCTCGCTTATGGAGAAAGCTTCCCAGCTTGTGGACTGGTTTTTGAAACCCCTTATGCCTTGTGTTACTTCCTACCTGAAAGACTCTTTTGAATAAGCTGAGAAACTTAGGTCCTGTACCACCCTAACCCTCATCACTTTAGATGTTATAGCTCTGCACCCTAGCATCCCACATGAGGGATGGCCTACAAGCTCTGTCTGACTTTTTAAATGCGCACGGTTTTCCTGATACTCGACGCGCTGACATTATAGAACTTGCTCATTTGGTCTTACTCATAAGTTTTTGAATTTAACAACCAGTTATTTTTTCCAGATTTCAGCTCCTGCCATTGGTACGAGGATGGCACCCCCCTATGCTATTATCTTTATGCATGCAGTTGAGACACTTATTCTCCAGAACCCTGTTTCCCTGTTCATTTGGTGGCGTTTTATTGACCACATCTTTTGTGTTTGGACTCATGGTGAGGAGGCCCTTTCAGCCTTCCTTGATTTTTAAAACAGATCCACCCGTCTATCAGGTTTACTGCGGATTATTCTCCTGTTAGTCAATTTTCTGCATATTTATGTTAAACTTGATAGTGAAGGTACTTTCCATACTGATCTGTTCATTAAACCTACTGCCACCCGACAATTTCTGCTGGCTAATACTAACTAACATACTTTGTTGAAGCATCTTTTGATTTAATTACAGCATTCAGTCTTTTTGGGTCGGAGTCGATCAGCCTGCCACATCTAGACTTGGCAATATTCGCCCACTCTTCCTTGCAAAAGCGCTCCAAACCTGTCAGATTGCGAGGGCGTCTCTTATGCACAGCCCTCTTCAGGCCACCCCACAGATCTTTAATTGGATTTAGGTCTGGGCTCCGGCTGGGCCGTTCCAAATATTTTTGGGGTCATTGTCATGCTGAAAGATAAAATTCCTCTTCATCAGCTTTCCAGCAGACACCTGAAGGTTTTAGGCCAAAATTGACTGGTATTTAGAACCGTTCATAATTCCCTCCACCTTGACTAAAGCCCCTGTTCCAGCTGAAGAAAAACAACCCCAAAACACGATGCTGCCACCACCATGCTTCACCGTGGGTATGGGGTTCTTTTGGTGATGCGCAGTGTTGTTTTTGCTCCAAACATACCTTTTGGAATTGTGGCCAAAAAGTTCAACCTTGGTTTCATCAGACCAGAACACATTTTCCCTCGTGCTTTTGGGAGAGTTGATGTACTGTTTTGCAAAATTTCGCCGGGCCTGGATGTTTTTCTTTGTAAGAAAAGACTTCCATCTTGCAACCCTACCTCATAGTCCAGACATATGGAGAATACGAGAGATTTTCACGGGTGTGTACACTTTTTATATCCACTGTGTACATACAGTTCTGTGCAAAAGTCTGAGGCACGTGTAAAGAAATGCTGTCAACCAAAAATCACTTCAAAAATAACAAAATGAAATGTTTCAACATTAAAAAAATACTATAAACAGTAATCAGTGAGCCATTATAAATGAAACAGTCAGTATTTGGTGTGAGACGACCCTTTGCTTTAAAAATATAAATGTAGCACCTTTAGTCGTGACTTTGAGGTTAAAGAGATCCTCACATCGCTCTCGGTCCGGTAGGAGTCGCACCAGGAAGTGACTCACAAAAAGGAGTGGGTGTTGGCATTTGAACAGGTGATATTTTAATATAAATGCAAAACAAATAACATCAACAGCTTGGCTGTATTTTTATTTACCAAAATAAGGCGCCACAAAACAAAAAAAGTCCACAGAACTGGAGCTCTCCTGCTCGATATTCTGGTCGGTTCAGTTCAAGAAGAAAGATCCAATGTGGGTGTGTGTATGTGTTCAGTGTATCAATGTCCATTCAGTTTCTTTGTCCTCAATTCCTATAAACTACTACCCGGGTAGGTGAGGAGTGTGTGTGTCTTATCTGTTCTCAGAGTGAGAGATTCAGATGATCTGGAGTTGTCAAGGTCGGTTCTGCAGCTGGCCACACTGCATCTCCAACTCTCTCTCAGAATCGCTGGGCTGGGCTCGCCATCTTAATCGCTTCTCTCTATTTCTCTGACAGGAGATCAGACTCGCAAAAAATAAATAAAAAATCTACGCAGAAGGTGCACAGTTGTAAGGAACTTCATCTGATTCTGTCTCAGCTTCTGATCAGTTTCTTATGATTTTCTTATGAGATCTCATCATTTTCTCAGTTCAAAGCATGAAATATATCTCCAAAAATCGAGGAAATACAGAAACACACAATAAATGAATTATGAATTTAAACTATTAGTTTTAACCATAAATGTACTCAATTATTCATGAATTATCACAACAAAAATACTATTTTTAACAGACACATAATGTATGCATCCTTTTTAACCTCTATCAATTTTTAACTATTTTAATTCACCTTTTTAATATTTAACTCTTTAACAGATGAATTACAGTTTTATTCACTAAAATGCAATTTCTTAATCAAGAATGAAATATACCGCACCTTAACTGGTCCTGTTACCCATTGCAGCGGCTAATAACACAAAATGAGCAGCTCAAACGGCATAAAAATAAATAAACTGCATCTTCCCAATGCAAAATGCATGCAACTTAGCTTTAGCTTAGCGATTAGCATAAACAATAGAGAAATTAGCGATTAGCATAGCAATTAGCATAAACAATAGCGAAATTAGCATTTGGGCCTAGCGATTAGCATATCGCGGTCGCTATTAGCATTAGCATTAACTAGCGATCTTTTTCCAAACAATAAACTGCGGTATAAAGAGCACAAAAGCCACAGAAAAAACATTGGAAAGCATCTTATGGCATATTTTAAGCCCCACAGACCAACTTACCCCAAGTTAATAGCGCAATAAATGCATGTTTTCCTTGTGAGCGGCATCGAATGAGCGGCTACTGTGTGCTAACTCCCCGGAGTCTCAAGCATTTCCTCTTACAAAGGGCTTTTTCTCCTCGGCTCACAGCTTATCAGCATCAAACCTGGATTCGCCTGTGACCACCGGCTCTGCCTGCGGACTTCTCTGCCTTTATCCGCGGCTGCCTCACACACTCTGCCTCGGGCTTTCTTTGTTTCCTGCTCCGACTCTCTCGGTCCGGTCTGCTCTGCTGCCTCGGGTCTGAGAGAAAAACGGCATCTGCTCGCAGGTGCGCACTTCACGCGATACCTGAGCTCTTCTTCTTCTTCTTTATTGGCGGTTGGCAAGCAACAATTGGTGTGCATTACCGCCACCTTCTGAAATGGAGTGTGGGTCTGGATTAGCTATACCTACTCTAGACTTTAAAAAAAAAAAAAGGAAGGGGGTTGTAGACTATATTCTCCAAAGAAGTCCAGTTTCCCATATGAAATGGAATAAGTGACTAAAACATGGCTCCCCTGATTGCCTTTGGAGTAGTTCTTTAAACCTTAGGGGCACTTTAACTTTCTCTCCTTCAAGGCCTCTGAGTAGCTCTTGTCTCTCACTCTGATATTTAACACAGGATTCAATGACATGCTCAGTGGTTTCTAGGGTTTTACAGGTACTACAGTTGCCACCTACATGTTTCTTCATTAAAAACAATGTGCTGTTCAATCCTGTGTGGCCTATCCTCATTCTTGAAACCATGTCTTCTTCCTGAGTGCTTCTGTGTGTCATTCTGCCCCACCCCACTGTCTTCTGGATACTATAAAGGTGTCTACCAGTTTGCCCACTGTCCCACAGATCCTGCCACTTTTGCCTCAGTTTATCTTTAATAATGCTCTTAAGTTCTGACTTACTGTACTTAATGTTCATGTCTACACTCGGTCGATCTGCAGCTTCCTTGGCATGCTGGTCTGCTAGCTCATTCCCTACCACTCCGATGTGTGCTGGCACCCACAAGAGTGTTACTCTGACTCCTGACCTCTGCAGACTGCTGACCAGTTGGACTATTTCTATTACAATATCTCGTCTAGACTGTGATTGTACATTCTTAATACTGTACAATGCTGAAGTTGAATCTGAGGCAATAACAATATTCAGTGGCCTTAACCTATTACTTTCCACCCAGGATAGAGCTAATAAAATAGCCACTAGTTCCGCTGTATATACAGCCAAGTTGTCGCTCAGTCTTTTCATAACAGCAACTTTTATCATAGGGATGTCAAATGCAGCCCCTACTTGATTATCCTCTCTCTTAGATGCATCTGTATATATAATAGATCTACCCCCATACCGGCTCTGAATATACCATGCAACATAAAATTTGTCTACTTCTATCTCCTCTCTTGCCTCCAGGAGGCCTAGGTCAACTGCAGCCATCTCTAAGGTCCACAAAGGAACTGCAGAATATGATCCTGTAGGACAAACGTTTAGGTTGTTGATCTCCATTTCTCTTGCCTTCTCTTCACTAATCCAACCAAAGCTTCTGACTCTCTCATTTCCTCTCTCTTGACAATTCAACAGTGTATTTAGGCCTATGTTACCCTCCTGGTGACCCTTAAGATTAGCCCAGTATACCAGTGACAACTGATCTCTCCGCAGGTGTAAAGGCATCTCCCCCATCTCCACCTGTAAGGCTGCCACAGGTGAGGTTTTCATAGCTCCCATACACAGTCGTAGGGCTTGATACTGTACAATGTCTAGCTTATTTAGTGTAGACTCAGCAGCAGACCTATACACAATGCACCCATAATCAATCACTGACCTTATTAACCCTGTATAAAGGACTTCAATGCCTGCCTATCAGCCCCCCCACTCTATACCTTTCAGACATCGCATAACATTTAATACTCTTTTACACTTTTCTATAATTTTCTGGATGTGCACTGCCCAGGTTAACTGTTTATCAAACCATATACCAAGGTACTTAAAGTGGTTCACCCTCTCCAACTCTTTACCCCCATTGTTACTCTCAAGTCCTGATGTATTGCTCTCCTTGTGAAGAACATAACTTTTGTCTTTTCCACAGATATCCTAAAGCCCCATTCAAGAGCCCATTTTTGTACCATATCCACTGCTTGCTGCATTTTATGTACAATATGATCTATGTTCCTTCCTCTTTTCCACATAGCACCATCATCAGCAAATAAAGCAACATCTATGGACTTGTCTATATTCTTAAAAAACATCATTTATCATTACTGTAAACAATAATGGGCTTATTATGCTACCTTGTGGGGTTCCATTATCAACCTCATATTCATTGCTAAAAACACCATTGATTCTGACTTTGATTTTCCTGTCTGATAGGAAATTTCTAACCCATTGCCATATTCTGCCTCTTATACCAAGCTGAGACAGTTTAACAAGCAATCCCTCCTTCCACAACATATCATACGCCTTCTCAATGTCAAAGTACACTGCTACAACAGTCTCTTTATTAACTTGTGCCTTTCTTATGACATCCTCCAATGCTATTGTTGGGTCCATTGTGCTTCTGCCCTTCCTAAAACCAGACTGATATTTCTATATCAACCCTCTGGTCTCTAGGAAATATACCATTCTATCATTGACCATTCTTTCAAGTGTTTTCCCCATCTGGGAAGTCAATGCTATTGGCCTATAGCTGCCAGGATTTTTAGGGTACTTTCCAGGTTTCCGTATTGGAATAATGATAGACTCCTTCCATGATTGGGGGAGTACTCCCTCTTCCCACACCTTATTATATAAGTGAAGCAAAACTCCTTTACCCTCGTCACTCAGGTGTTCTAGCATAGATATTCTATCCCTTCCTGGAGTAGACCTACCTACCTTCTGCAGAGCACTGTTTAACTCCTGAATTGTAAATAACCCATTCAACACTCCTTCTTCCCCTACATTCTCCTGCATTTCATACTTTGCCATTGTACTCTGTCTAGTCCTTACCTCCTCCAGGCTTAGGTTTCCTGAACTATGTACTTTAACTAAGGTCTTCACAATTGCCTCTGCCTTGTCTTTACTGTTTATCATAACCTTCCCTTCTTCCACCATTACTGGGTATTCATATTCCCTTCTGTTACCCCTCATCTTCTTAATCATTTCCCACACTTGTTCAATAGGAGTTGTGCGCCCAAGAGAACTGCAGAACTGTCTCCAATACTCCTTCTTTGTCATCTTAATCACTATTCTTACCTGGGCTTGAGACTTCTTATACTCTATCAGACACTGGTAATTATGTGTCTTTTTTAAAATTCTAAAAGCCTTGTTTCTTTGTTTAATGGCTTCACTGCATTCCTTAGTCCACCATGGCACTATTTTAGTCAGACCTTTTGGCTTTGTCATAGGAATAGCCCTTTGTGCTGCACCTATAATACTGCCACAAATACTAAGACATAACCCTTCAACACTTTGGCGCATATCAATATTTACCAGCCCTTGATCACTTAACTCCCCAAATTTGTCCCAGTCTGCTTTTCCTAAGACCCACTTCCCATCTCTTACTTCATCTACCCTCTCCACCTCCAGAACCGCACTGACCATTATAGGGAAGTGGTCACTACCTATACCACTTTCCGTGTGCACCTGCCAACTAAATTTATGTGCTATTGCACTCGTGACTATGGTTAAGTCTATCGCTGTGTCTGAGCCCCTCACCACATCTATCCTTGTGCCTGTACCATCATTGAGACACACCAGCCCCCTGTCCTCCATAAAACTTTCCACCACCCTACCATTATGGTCATCCCTATTTCCCCAGATTGCACTATGTGCATTAAAATCCCCACATCATATCACCTTACCATCTACATTTTCCCAGATTTCCTCTAGCTGTTCCACCTTCAGCTGCCTGCATGGGTTATAGAAGTTTATGACCTTAACACTGCCCATTCCTGTCCATACTTCTTCTATGATGTATTCTTGTTCATCACCCTTCTTCAACTCTCTATACTGCATTCCTCTTCTCACAAATGTAGCACATCCACCTCCATTACCTTCCCCCCTGTCTCTTCTCACACTTGTATACCCTTTGATAACAAATTCCAGCGACGGCTTCAACCACGTTTCTTGTATGCATATAATGTCTGGCTTATGCTCCATATCCTGTATGAATCCTTTTAACTCCTGTCCATTTGCCACAAGACTTCTAGCGTTCCACTGGAATATTAAAAAAGATATTACAGTAATGGTTGTGACTGTTCATTCATCTCACTCTGAGCCAATGCTGCTTGTATTCTTTCCCAAGATACGTTCCCTATATTAAGGAATTTGGAAGCAGCTTTACGTATCATCTTAATTTTATCTGTCTTGCTTTTCAAATCGTCAGAGCAGTTAACCACATATGCTATAAACAGTATCGATTCCTCAGGGGATATCACCCCCCCCCCTTACTCTTTCCTTCTGATCCTTTTAACATACCCTGCGCATGCGCTTCCTTCTGACTTCCCTCTTTCCCCTCACTGTGAACGACCTTAACCGCTTCAGCATACGACAGGTTCCTAAAGGATCGCACCTGTTGAATTACTGCTGCCTTTTTCCTGACTGGGCATCCACCATACGCTGCCGCATGGTCCCCCCACAGTTACAGCATTTCCTGATTTCACTATCCCCACATTGTCCGTATTCATGCTCACCTCCACACTTCCCACATCGCAGCTTACTTTTACAGACTTTTGCTATGTGCCCATATCTCTGACATTTGTAGCACCTGACTGGAGGAGGGACATATTCCCGCACGTAAAAACTCATGTATCCCACCATTACTCTCTCCGGTAGCACTCTCTCCTTAAACTCCAGGAGGACAGTCGTGCTGTCCACCTTTTCACCATTTCGCTTTGCTTGTAATCTTTTCAAGCTCAATACCGTCCCTCCTTTAATGGCTTTCTTAAGGTCATCCAATTTCTCGCCCAGGGGAATCTCTGATATAACCCCTTTCGCTCCCTGCTCTCCAAACACCCTCACCTCGCTCACATCCAACTTGCAAATTGACTGTAATTTCAGCGCCTTATCCCTCTGGCCACTATTTTTACACTGGATGAGCAGTCTCCCACCCCACACTGGATACGCCCTCTCTATTTCTCCCAACACCTTCTTCAATCCATTTGTTAAAGAAATCAAACCAACTTTACCAATGTCATACCCTTCCTTGAACCTTACAACTACTTTGAATTCATTCTCCTGCCACACTCTCCTTCTCACAACCCTGTTTCCCTCATCCGATTCTAAAGATCTTTTCCCCTGTCCCTGCTTCTGGTTAGCATTCGTCCTAGAGTTAATCCACAGGCTATCCAGTTGTTCTCGAAATGCCTCGTCCTCTCCCCCACCACCACTACACTCGTCCATAATTCCACCAAAAAAAAAAACATCAAAAAACCGTCATATAAGCTGATATTTTTCAAAACACCGTTAAACTCGTGTGAAACTCGAGGATGGCTTTCCTCCAGCAGCGCTTCTCAAGTTCGATACCTGAGCTCGGCTCACGGGGAAAACAACACTAGCGGGGGGACACTGCCCCCTACTGGAGGCTTACTGTAACTGCCTCAATCCCACAGAGAGCATGAGGGAGCTGATTTTTCATGCTGCTTCCATAAACATCCGGCTCCGGGCCAGTGAGGTCAGTTTGATGCGGAAATGAGCTGCAGGTTTTACTGAGCATCTTACAGAACCAGCCACAGTTCTTCTGCACACTTTGACTGTCACACTCACTTCTTCATTTTACACCCAAACCCAGCAGCCTTCATTATGGTTTCTTTTTCCATCTGATAAGTGCTCTCTTATGGAATACGCTGCTCGGAGACCAACATTTTTTCTGTAACGTTTAATTTTGTGCTGGAAAAAAAACGAACTTTGGACTCTAAAATGTTTGTGAATCTATAACAAAGTTTGTATGAATAATAATAATAATAATAATAATAATAATAATAATAATAAAGTGCCGAAGACTTTTGCACAGTACTGTATGTCCAGCGTGGAGGGAGGGGGGTAATATTAAAAAAAAAAAAAAAAAAAACCTCAGGATTTTTGAGATTAAAATTAAAAAAGACTACTTCAGTGTACGACTTTAATCTCAGAAATTCTGAGGGTTTTTTCTTTGAGTGTCGGCTAAAATCTTTGAGTTTCTAGTCAGTGATCAGTTGAAAGAGTTTTTAACTTGCAACAATATTCTTATCCCTTTCCAATCAGGCTTCAGGAAGAGACACAGCACCATCACAGCAGCCATCAAACTGATTGATGATATTGTCGGTGCTATTGATTGTAAAAACTCATGTGCAGCGCTGTTTGTTGATCTTTCTAAGGCCTTTGATACAGGAGACCCTGACATTCTGTTCCGATGCTGGGACACTTCTTGTGCACCCAGCGTAGACAACCATTACAGAAGATGGAGTTGCAGCCTTCGCCTTTCCTGCAGACAGCACATTGACCAGAGTCCGTTAAGGTACTGTAGGGTGACCAGACGTCCCGGTTTTACCGGGACAGTCCCGATTTGGGGGTGTCCCGAGTCCCGACAAAAGTCTGTCGGGACACGGATATGTCCCGGTTTTCGCCACTCGCGACGTTTGCGACTGAGCAGCATGGGAATCATTAGCGGAGAAATGTCTGCATTTACTATTTTGATGAATTGACAGGAATCGCAAACTTTCCTGGTTACTGCCCCCTGGCCCTGTGGCATGGGTGTTTATTTAGCCACATTATTCCAGACAACAGAACGTGTTGCCATGCAACAATAAAATAAACATTAACTGGCAGGAATGTTCTTTGTCTAGCAGCTAGCAGCAGTAATGCCGCAGCAATTATGCAGAAAAGGAAATGTACCTTTTCCAAAGATTTACAGGGCACCTACCCCTTCCTCCGAGAGGTGCAGAACAATGCACACGAAGCCGACTGCACACACTGTAAGTGTTTTGTTCTTGTACTGAGTTGGGTAGCCTGTGTTGCAAATGCTGTGCGCTCCTGTGGGGGCTTTCCTCGGGCTGTCGCCCCTCTCCTCCTTTACTGCTGTTTTGTTTGAGTGTATATTTACGGAAGCCGCGAGAGGCCCTTCATATAATCTTTTTTTATTCACCTTGTTATCCTGAGATAACGACATAATTAATTCAGGATCTCGAGAAAACAACACAACTAATTCGAGATCTCGAGAAAACAAAACCGTTATTCCGAGATCTCGAGAAAACAAAACAATTATTCCGTGATCTCGAGAAAACAAAACAATTATTTCATGATCTCAGCTGGATCACTGTATCTCCGTCGGTAGAGATGAAGCCGGGCCAGTCTTCTGCGGAGGTGCCGCGGACTAATTTTGAAATTACCCCTTATTAAAAGACTTAATGCAATCTCTCCCTGTGTCAACCCCTGATCAAAATATTGCCTTATTAGGTGATCGATTATTCCAGACATTCTAATGACCAAAGTTGCGTCTATACAGAATGAGAAATGGCTCCAAAGTCAGCATATCACAAGTCTCTCAGCGCACCTGAATGAACCATTTCTCAGCTGTTTACTCGAGATCATGAAATAATTGTTTTGTTTTCTCGAGATCTCGGAATAACGGTTTTGTTTTCTCGAGATCCTGAATTAATTATGTCGTTATCTTGGGATAACAAGGTGAATAAAAAAAAGGATTATATGAAGGGCCTCTCTCGGCTTCCGTAGTATATATTCTCAAATCACTTGTCTCTTTATTTGTTTCTGTTTAACATACCATTCTGACAGTTTGGCCATATTGCTGTGTTGAACAGCTTGTTGCACCTTCCATTAAAGTGTTCACTTTTGTCCACATCTTCTTGCTTTATTCATTCAGTTGTGGGGAATGGTTAGTAAGGTTGATTCTGACCGAGGCTATGTTGAGGTCACATATCTACTTTTTAAGTTCATGCTATAGTGCATACAATTTTAGAGCTATAGCCTACATGTGCATATGCATTCTTCTTGGTGTTCTCACAAACAGGGGAAATAAATCAGTGTAAATTTGGCCTATGGACATTGTTCCGACCCCATATTTTTCTTGTTTGATTTGTTGTGTTTTACTCTTGCAGATCCCGTGGGTGGCTGATGGGCCCAAATTACCACCACCTGGAGTCTGGTGAGAGCAGCACAGGATTGGCTGGTATTTGGTGCTCAGCCTTCAAAAGCCACCGGCGGTGACGTCACCCGGGGGGGGAGAGAGAGCTTTAGCTTGTTTGTGGGTTTCATTTCCTTATTTTCTTTTATATAAATAAATCTCCCCTTAAATGTTCTGTGAAGTCTGTCGCTTATTTTTTACCACTTTTGTCTATGTCCTCATTTTTTCCCCTAGACAATTTGGGGACATAACAATTGGGGGCTTGTCTAATTTTTTTGGGCCGTAGTTTTATTCTTGCCTTGCGTGTTTTTTCTTAGAGACCCGCATTAGTTCGGGGCGCGCTGTTGGACAGCGTCTCTGGTGAGTTTAGCGTTTGGATTGTTTTTGTGATTTGGGGAAGTGGGTTTACTGAAGCAACCCCGGGGGGAGGTACACTGCAGGAAGTTTCACTACTGACAGGTCAACTTCTCTGCGTTCAGTGTTTAAAGGGGCCTTCAGTTGGTGCGCTTCGAAGATATTTGAGGTTTATTTAGTTTTTGTGAATTTAACTCGGGACCAGAGTCGCAGCGTTGCTTCCGCATTGTGGAAGTTAGCACTTTTTGTTTTATAATCTTTTTTTTAATTATTTGAGTTGACACACTCTCTCTCTCATATATATATATATATATATATATATATATATATATATATATATATATATATATATAAATATAAAATTATGGCATGCCGTTCAGGAAGTTTAATCTTTGAATATATTGAATGAATCCCTGAATATATGGGATGAAACTTTATATTCTGCTCCCGCAGCTCGGCAGACAGACAACAGGTCCCAAGAAAAACTCTGACTCAGAGGAGAGTATTAGAGTATATTGAGAAACGCTGTAAAAGTCGACAAACAAAATTTACAAATTAGTTTTATATACAGAAAATACCGTTATACAAATATGATCCACGAGGGAAATGACTTTGTCACCATAGCTTCGTTGCACATAAAAGAAGTAAACACTAATAAAACCACAAGCATTCGCCAGAGTGTTAACAATGTCTTTATTGTTTAAAATAGCCGCAACCAAATCCCGAGCTGACTGACTCATTACTGCTGCAGGACGGCGGCAGTGCCTTCATGACGTCAGCCAAGTTTCATTCCATATATTCAGAGTTTCATTCCATATATTCGGGGATTCATTCAATATATTCGGGGATTCATTCAATATATTCGGGGATTCATTCCATATATTCAAAGTTTCATTCCATATATTCGGGGATTCATTCCATATATTCAAAGTTTCATTCAATATATTCAGAGTTTCATTCCATATATTCAAAGTTTCATTCCATATATTCGGGGATTCATTCCATATATTCAAAGTTTCATTCCATATATTCGGGGATTTATTCCATATATTCAAAGTTTCATTCAATATATTCAGAGTTTCATTCCATATATTCAAAGTTTCATTCCATATATTCGGGGATTCATTCCATATATTCAAAGTTTCATTCAATATATTCGGGGATTCATTCCATATATTCAAAGTTTCATTCAATATATTCAGAGTTTCATTCCATATATTCAAAGTTTCATTCCATATATTCGGGGATTCATTCCATATATTCAAAGTTTCATTCAATATATTCAGAGTTTCATTCCATATATTCAAAGTTTCATTCCATATATTCGGGGATTCATTCCATATATTCAAAGTTTCATTCAATATATTCAGAGTTTCATTCCATATATTCAAAGTTTCATTCCATATATTCGGGGATTCATTCCATATATTCAAAGTTTCATTCAATATATTCAGGGATTCATTCCATATATTCAAAGTTTCATTCAATATATTCAGAGTTTCATTCCATATATTCAGAGTTTCATTCCATATATTCAAAGTTTCATTCCATATATTCAGAGTTTCATTCCATATATTCAAAGTTTCATTCAATATATTCAGGGATTCATTCCATATATTCAGAGTTTCATTCCATATATTCGGGGATTCATTCCATATATTCAAAGTTTCATTCAATATATTCAGGGATTCATTCCATATATTCAAAGTTTCATTCAATATATTCAGGGATTCATTCCATATATTCAGAGTTTCATTCAATATATTCAGGGATTCATTCCATATATTCAGAGTTTCATTCCATATATTCAGAGTTTCATTCAATATATTCGGGGATTCATTCCATATATTCAAAGTTTCATTCAATATATTCAGGGATTTATTCCATATATTCAAAGTTTCATTCAATATATTCAGGGATTTATTCCATATATTCAAAGTTTCATTCAATATATTCAGAGTTTCATTCCATATATTCAAAGTTTCATTCAATATATTCGGGGATTCATTCCATATATTCAAAGTTTCATTCAATATATTCAGGGATTCATTCCATATATTCAAAGTTTCATTCAATATATTCAGGGATTCATTCCATATATTCAGAGTTTCATTCAATATATTCGGGGATTCATTCCATATATTCAGAGTTTCATTCCATATATTCAGAGTTTCATTCCATATATTCGGGGATTCATTCAATATATTCGGGGATTCATTCCATATATTCAAAGTTTCATTCAATATATTCAGAGTTTCATTCCATATATTCAAAGTTTCATTCCATATATTCGGGGATTCATTCCATATATTCAAAGTTTCATTCAATATATTCGGGGATTCATTCCATATATTCAAAGTTTCATTCAATATATTCAGGGATTCATTCCATATATTCAAAGTTTCATTCAATATATTCAGGGATTCATTCCATATATTCAAAGTTTCATTCAATATATTCAGGGATTCATTCCATATATTCAGAGTTTCATTCAATATATTCAGAGTTTCATTCCATATATTCAGGGATTCATTCCATATATTCAGAGTTTCATTCCATATATTCAGAGTTTCATTCAATATATTCGGGGATTCATTCAATATATTCAAAGTTTCATTCAATATATTCAGGGATTTATTCCATATATTCAAAGTTTCATTCAATATATTCAGGGATTCATTCCATATATTCAGAGTTTCATTCAATATATTCAGAGTTTCATTCCATATATTCAAAGTTTCATTCAATATATTCAAAGTTTCATTCAATATATTCGGGGATTCATTCCATATATTCAAAGTTTCATTCAATATATTCAGGGATTCATTCCATATATTCAAAGTTTCATTCAATATATTCAGGGATTCATTCCATATATTCAGAGTTTCATTCAATATATTCGGGGATTCATTCCATATATTCAGAGTTTCATTCCATATATTCAGAGTTTCATTCCATATATTCGGGGATTCATTCAATATATTCGGGGATTCATTCCATATATTCAAAGTTTCATTCAATATATTCAGAGTTTCATTCCATATATTCAAAGTTTCATTCCATATATTCGGGGATTCATTCCATATATTCAAAGTTTCATTCAATATATTTGGGGATTCATTCCATATATTCAAAGTTTCATTCAATATATTCAGGGATTCATTCCATATATTCAAAGTTTCATTCAATATATTCAGGGATTCATTCCATATATTCAAAGTTTCATTCAATATATTCGGGGATTCATTCCATATATTCAAAGTTTCATTCAATATATTCAGGGATTCATTCCATATATTCAAAGTTTCATTCAATATATTCAGGGATTCATTCCATATATTCAGAGTTTCATTCAATATATTCGGGGATTCATTCCATATATTCAGAGTTTCATTCCATATATTCAGAGTTTCATTCCATATATTCAGAGTTTCATTCCATATATTCGGGGATTCATTCCATATATTCAGAGTTTCATTCCATATATTCAAAGTTTCATTCAATATATTCGGGGATTCATTCCATATATTCAAAGTTTCATTCCATATATTCGGGGATTCATTCCATATATTCAAAGTTTCATTCAATATATTCAGGGATTCATTCCATATATTCAGAGTATCATTCAATATATTCAGAGTTTCATTCCATATATTCAGAGTTTCATTCCATATATTCAAAGTTTCATTCAATATATTCGGGGATTCATTCCATATATTCAAAGTTTCATTCAATATATTCAGGGATTCATTCCATATATTCAAAGTTTCATTCAATATATTCAGGGATTCATTCCATATATTCAGAGTTTCATTCAATATATTCAGAGTTTCATTCCATATATTCAGGGATTCATTCCATATATTCAGAGTTTCATTCCATATATTCAGAGTTTCATTCAATATATTCGGGGATTCATTCCATATATTCAAAGTTTCATTCAATATATTCAGGGATTTATTCCATATATTCAAAGTTTCATTCAATATATTCAGGGATTCATTCCATATATTCAGAGTTTCATTCAATATATTCAGAGTTTCATTCCATATATTCAAAGTTTCATTCAATATATTCGGGGATTCATTCCATATATTCAAAGTTTCATTCAATATATTCAGGGATTCATTCCATATATTCAAAGTTTCATTCAATATATTCAGGGATTCATTCCATATATTCAGAGATTCATTCAATATATTCGGGGATTCATTCCATATATTCAGAGTTTCATTCCATATATTCAGAGTTTCATTCCATATATTCGGGGATTCATTCAATATATTCGGGGATTCATTCCATATATTCAAAGTTTCATTCAATATATTCAGAGTTTCATTCCATATATTCAAAGTTTCATTCCATATATTCGGGGATTCATTCCATATATTCAAAGTTTCATTCAATATATTCGGGGATTCATTCCATATATTCAAAGTTTCATTCAATATATTCAGGGATTCATTCCATATATTCAAAGTTTCATTCAATATATTCAGAGTTTCATTCCATATATTCAAAGTTTCATTCAATATATTCAGGGATTCATTCCATATATTCAAAGTTTCATTCAATATATTCAGAGTTTCATTCAATATATTCAGGGATTCATTCCATATATTCAGAGTTTCATTCAATATATTCAGAGTTTCATTCCATATATTCAGAGATTCATTCAATATATTCGGGGATTCATTCCATATATTCAAAGTTTCATTCAATATATTCAGAGTTTCATTCCATATATTCAAAGTTTCATTCCATATATTCGGGGATTCATTCCATATATTCAAAGTTTCATTCAATATATTCGGGGATTCATTCCATATATTCAAAGTTTCATTCAATATATTCAGGGATTCATTCCATATATTCAAAGTTTCATTCAATATATTCAGGGATTCATTCCATATATTCAGAGATTCATTCAATATATTCGGGGATTCATTCCATATATTCAGAGTTTCATTCCATATATTCAGAGTTTCATTCCATATATTCGGGGATTCATTCAATATATTCGGGGATTCATTCCATATATTCAAAGTTTCATTCAATATATTCAGAGTTTCATTCCATATATTCAAAGTTTCATTCAATATATTCAGGGATTCATTCCATATATTCAGAGTATCATTCAATATATTCAGAGTTTCATTCCATATATTCAGAGTTTCATTCCATATATTCGGGGATTCATTCAATATATTCGGGGATTCATTCCATATATTCAAAGTTTCATTCAATATATTCAGAGTTTCATTCCATATATTCAGAGTTTCATTCCATATATTCAGAGTTTCATTCCATATATTCGGGGATTCATTCCATATATTCAGAGTTTCATTCCATATATTCAAAGTTTCATTCAATATATTCGGGGATTCATTCCATATATTCAAAGTTTCATTCAATATATTCAGGGATTCATTCCATATATTCAGAGTATCATTCAATATATTCAGAGTTTCATTCCATATATTCAGAGTTTCATTCCATATATTCAAAGTTTCATTCAATATATTCGGGGATTCATTCCATATATTCAGGGATTCATTCCATATATTCAGAGTTTCATTCCATATATTGAGAGTTTCATTCCATATATTCAGAGTTTCATTCCATATATTCAAAGTTTCATTCAACATATTCAGGGATTCATTCCATATATTCAGAGTTTCATTCAATATATTCAGAGTTTCATTCAATATATTCAGGGATTCATTCCATATATTCAAAGTTTCATTCAATATATTCAGGGATTTATTCCATATATTCAAAGTTTCATTCAATATATTCAGGGATTCATTCCATATATTCAGAGTTTCATTCAATATATTCAGAGTTTCATTCCATATATTCAGAGTTTCATTCCATATATTCGGGGATTCATTCCATATATTCAGAGTTTCATTCCATATATTCAAAGTTTCATTCAATATATTCGGGGATTCATTCCATATATTCAGAGTTTCATTCCATATATTCAGAGTTTCATTCCATATATTCGGGGATTCATTCCATATATTCAGAGTTTCATTCCATATATTCAGAGTTTCATTCCATATATTCAAAGTTTCATTCAATATATTCAGAGTTTCATTCCATATATTCAGAGTTTCATTCCATATATTCGGGGATTCATTCCATATATTCAGAGTTTCATTCCATATATTCAAAGTTTCATTCAATATATTCAGAGTTTCATTCCATATATTCAGAGTTTCATTCCATATATTCGGGGATTCATTCCATATATTCAGAGTTTCATTCCATATATTCAAAGTTTCATTCAATATATTCGGGGATTCATTCAATATATTCAGAGTTTCATTCAATATATTCGGGGATTCATTCCATATATTCAGAGTTTCATTCCATATATTCGGGGATTCATTCCATATATTCAGAGTTTCATTCCATATATTCAGAGTTTCATTCCATATATTCAGAGTTTCATTCCATATATTCGGGGATTCATTCCATATATTCAAAGTTTCATTCAATATATTCAGGGATTAATTCCATATATTCAGAGTTTCATTCCATATATTCAGAGTTTCATTCCATATATTCAGAGTTTCATTCCATATATTCAGAGTTTCATTCCATATATTCAGAGTTTCATTCAATATATTCAGAGTTTCATTCCATATATTCAGAGTTTCATTCCATATATTCGGGGATTCATTCCATATATTCAGAGTATCATTCAATATATTCAGAGTTTCATTCCATATATTCAGAGTTTCATTCCATATATTCGGGGATTCATTCCATATATTCAGAGTATCATTCAATATATTCAGAGTTTCATTCCATATATTCAGAGTTTCATTCCATATATTCAAAGTTTCATTCAATATATTCGGGGATTCATTCCATATATTCAAAGTTTCATTCAATATATTCAGGGATTCATTCCATATATTCAGAGTATCATTCAATATATTCAGAGTTTCATTCCATATATTCAGAGTTTCATTCAATATATTCAGAGTTTCATTCAATATATTCAGAGTTTCATTCCATATATTCAGAGTTTCATTCCATATATTCGGGGATTCATTCCATATATTCAAAGTTTCATTCAATATATTCAGAGTTTCATTCCATATATTCAGAGTTTCATTCCATATATTCAGAGTTTCATTCAATATATTCAGAGTTTCATTCCATATATTCAGAGTTTCATTCCATATATTCGGGGATTCATTCCATATATTCAGAGTTTCATTCCATATATTCAGAGTTTCATTCCATATATTCAAAGTTTCATTCAATATATTCGGGGATTCATTCCATATATTCAAAGTTTCATTCAATATATTCAGGGATTCATTCCATATATTCAGAGTATCATTCAATATATTCAGAGTTTCATTCCATATATTCAGAGTTTCATTCAATATATTCAGAGTTTCATTCAATATATTCAGAGTTTCATTCCATATATTCAGAGTTTCATTCCATATATTCGGGGATTCATTCCATATATTCAGAGTATCATTCAATATATTCAGAGTTTCATTCCATATATTCAGAGTTTCATTCCATATATTCGGGGATTCATTCCATATATTCAGAGTATCATTCAATATATTCAGAGTTTCATTCCATATATTCAGAGTTTCATTCCATATATTCGGGGATTCATTCCATATATTCAGAGTATCATTCAATATATTCAGAGTTTCATTCCATATATTCAGAGTTTCATTCCATATATTCAAAGTTTCATTCAATATATTCGGGGATTCATTCCATATATTCAAAGTTTCATTCAATATATTCAGGGATTAATTCCATATATTCAGAGTTTCATTCAATATATTCAGAGTTTCATTCCATATATTCAGAGTTTCATTCCATATATTCGGGGATTCATTCCATATATTCAGAGTTTCATTCCATATATTCAGAGTTTCATTCCATATATTCAAAGTTTCATTCAATATATTCAGGGATTAATTCCATATATTCAGAGTTTCATTCAATATATTTTGGGATTCATTCCATATATTCAGAGTTTCATTCAATATATTCAGAGTTTCATTCCATATATTCAGAGTATCATTCAATATATTCGGGGATTCATTCAATATATTCAGAGTTTCATTCAATATATTCAGAGTTTCATTCCATATATTCAGAGTTTCATTCCATATATTCGGGGATTCATTCCATATATTCAGAGTTTCATTCCATATATTCAGAGTTTCATTCCATATATTCAAAGTTTCATTCAATATATTCGGGGATTCATTCCATATATTCAGAGTTTCATTCCATATATTCAGAGTTTCATTCCATATATTCAAAGTTTCATTCAATATATTCAGGGATTCATTCCATATATTCAGAGTTTCATTCAGTATATTCGGGGATTCATTCCATATATTCAGAGTTTCATTCCATATATTCAAAGTTTCATTCAATATATTCAGAGTTTCATTCCATATATTCAAAGTTTCATTCAATATATTCAGAGTTTCATTCCATATATTCAGAGTTTCATTCAGTATATTCGGGGATTCATTCCATATATTCAGAGTTTCATTCCATATATTCAAAGTTTCATTCAATATATTCGGGGATTCATTCCATATATTCAAAGTTTCATTCAATATATTCAGGGATTCATTCCATATATTCAGAGTTTCATTCAATATATTCAAAGTTTCATTCAATATATTCAGGGATTAATTCCATATATTCAAAGTTTAATTCAGTATATTCAGGGATTCATTCCATATATTCAGAGTTTCATTCAATATATTCGGGGATTCATTCCATATATTCAAAGTTTCATTCAATATATTCGGGGATTCATTCCATATATTCAGAGTTTCATTCAATATATTCGGGGATTCATTCCATATATTCAGAGTTTCATTCCATATATTCGGGGATTCATTCCATATATTCAAAGTTTCATTCAATATATTCAGGGATTAATTCCATATATTCAGAGTTTCATTCAATATATTTTGGGATTCATTCCATATATTCAAAGTTTCATTCAATATATTCAGGGATTAATTCCATATATTCAGAGTTTCATTCAATATATTTTGGGATTCATTCCATATATTCAAAGTTTCATTCAATATATTCAGGGATTCATTCCATATATTCAGAGTTTCATTCAATATATTCAGAGTTTCATTCCATATATTCAGAGTTTCATTCCATATATTCAAAGTTTCATTCAATATATTCAAAGTTTCATTCCATATATTCAAAGTTTCATTCCATATATTCAGAGTTTCATTCCATATATTCAGAGTTTCATTCCATATATTCAGAGTTTCATTCCATATATTCAGAGTTTCATTCCATATATTCAAAGTTTCATTCAATATATTCAAAGTTTCATTCCATATATTCAGAGTTTCATTCCATATATTCAGAGTTTCATTCAATATATTCAGAGTTTCATTCCATATATTCAGAGTTTCATTCAATATATTCGGGGATTCATTCCATATATTCAGAGTTTCATTCCATGTATTCAGAGTTTCATTCAATATATTCGGGGATTCATTCCATATATTCAGAGTTTTATTCAATATATTTTGGGATTCATTCCATATATTCAAAGTTTCATTCAATATATTCAGGGATTAATTCCATATATTCAGAGTTTTATTCAATATATTCAGAGTTTCATTCCATATATTCAAAGTTTCATTCAATATATTCAGGGATTAATTCCATATATTCAGAGTTTCATTCAATATATTTTGGGATTCATTCCATATATTCAAAGTTTCATTCAATATATTCAGGGATTCATTCCATATATTCAGAGTTTCATTCAATATATTCGGGGATTCATTCCATATATTCAGAGTTTCATTCCATATATTCAACGTTTCATTCAATATATTCGGGGATTCATTCCATATATTCAAAGATTAATTTCCTGAACGGCATGCCATAATATATATATATATATATATATATATATATATATATATATATATATATATATATTTTTTTTTTTTTTTTTTTTGGTTAGAAGTGTTTTTTTTTTCTCCTGCTGCACTTCTTTTTACCTGTGCGCACCTGTTGCGCTTGACTCAAGTTTTTTCTTGGGTGACCTAACTTGCCCATGGAATTTTTCTGGTGTTTTTTCTTCCTCCCATCTTTTCTATTTTTGTGCTGTGCTACGGAGCAGCATTTTGGGGGTGGAGGGGGAAGGTTTAGCGCATTATGGATTGCCTGCCTGACCGAGGTTATGGATTAGTTTGGGAGGTAAGTCACATTCACTGTTTCGGAAGAGCGCTTTAGTTAATAATCATGTCGCTGGTAGAAGAATTTGTTAAGAATCCTTCAGAAATGATTATCTGTGGTTGGTAGAAGAGTGCAACTGGACTTGCTTGAAAAGTCTTGAAGACGTTTCGCCTCTCGTCCGAAAGGCATCATCAGTTCTGTCTGTCTAATAGGGAGTATCAAGTATTTATCCTCTCATGGATCATAATAGAATCCAAATCAGAATGCTGATGGCTGCATTGAAGGTGGCTGATAGATGTCATAGACAACCACCTCTGTTCAGTGATGGTCGTTCCAGGCTGACAAAATTGAACGATCCTCTCTGGCTAAGATGTCTGCCAGTTTTCTGGAAGTCCTCTCATACTCCCGCACTAGTGTTTCTACACACTTTGGGATGAGTACCCTTCGACTAGTGCGGGAGTATGAGAGGACTTCCAGAAAACTGGCAGACATCTTAGCCAGAGAGTATCGTTCAATTTTGTCAGCCTGGAACGACCATCACTGAACAGAGGTGGTTGTCTATGACATCTATCAGCCACCTTCAATGCAGCCATCAGCATTCTGATTTGGATTCTATTATGATCCATGAGAGGATAAATACTTGATACTCCCTATTAGACAGACAGAACTGATGATGCCTTTCGGACGAGAGGCGAAACGTCTTCAAGACTTTTCAAGCAAGTCCAGTTGCTCTCTTCTACCAACCACAGATTACTATGTACCTGGACGACTGAGTATCTTCACAGATATGTTCAGAAATGATTTTGGTTCGCTGTACTAAGGACCAATTAATTGATGTAGCAGAGCGTTATTCACTTAGTGTTTCAACTGAGGAAAAGAAACTTTAAAGTTCTTTGTTTACAGCTGTTCGAGCAGGCTTAGCTGAAAGAGATCATCTCTATTGGTGAAGGTTTAGTATCTCCGACGTCAGTGTCGTTGGGTGAGCAATATTTTCGCTCAGGAATTTAAACTGAAGCAGTTTTCTGAGAGAGCGGAGCGCACTGTGAGTCGCGCAGTGAAAGAAGGCGAGGTGGATAAAGAACTCGAGTTGAAAGTTTGAATTACAGCATGAGTTGGAGTTAAAAAATTGGAGTTTGCAGCTCGTGATTGACTGTGAATATCAGCGAGAGCAGCATGAGTTTGAACTGAAGACTGGAGCTTGAGTTGGCAGTAAAGAAACTCACTATATCCCAGTCGGATGTTGCCGCGGTTCCTGCTTTCAGTTCACAGCCTCCCTCTCCTGTTCGGCCCTCTGCTGCTATTTCCAGCGATAAACACACTTCAACTGTTCGGGATCCTGAGACCGTAAATGTTGTGGATTCTGATTCACTTCCTCTGATGAGTGGACATAATATTGTGTCCTCACATGCCATCCCATTAGTAAGTGTAGACTCCGGCTCGTATGTTCCAGTCATGACCCCGTTGCCGGTTCCCAACCGCACTAATGTAAATGCTCCCGTTTCGATGGGACACTCACTGCTTGACCCACCATTGATTAGTCGTTATGTTCGTATGGTTCCCCTTTCAATGAACGAGAAGTTGATAAATATTTTGCTCATTTTGAGAGGGTAGCATTAACGCTTAAGTGGCCGGTAGACATTTGGACATTATTATTGCAAACTGTATTGAGTGGTAAGGCGCAATCTGTGTATTCTGCATTAACTGTGCAGCAGGGCTCTGATTACCAGATTGTGAAAAATGCAATACTAACCGCCTATGAGTTGGTCCCGGAGGCCTATAGGCAAAAGTTCCGTGGTCTTCGTAAAAATGATAGAACCACATTTGTAGAGTTTGCACGAGAGAAGGAGAATGCGTTCGATAGGTGGCGCACATCAGAACACGCGCACACCCGAGTCCAACGAAGAGAGTTGATGTTACTCGAAGAGTTCAAAAATTGTCTACCGACGTGGCGATGTATTTAAATGACCAAAAGGTTGCAACTCTTGCGAATGCTGCTGTTTGTGCTGACCGATATGTCCTTACGCATAAATGTTCTTTTCGTTTATCCTCCTCTCACTATGACTGTGCAACTTCCCAACTCTCATTCAAGCTTTCGAAATCAAAAGTCTGACCAGTCTCCGTCAAATGATTCACGCAAATGTTTCTATTGTCACAAAGCTGGTCATTTCATTGCATCATGTCCTGTGTATAAACGAAAATACGGAAGCTTCCCCAAGCCAGGTTCCCCCAAGCGAGGCTCATTCAAGCAGGGCTCCCCCAAGTCAGGCTCTCCAAAACGAAAGTCACCTAAAAGTTCTGGTTTTGTTCAGCATGGTAATTGTCATGATGAACACAGTAAAAATCATAGTGTCGATTTTACTCTTTAAGAGTCGAATTTAACTCTGTCAGATAACATTTGGTCCCACTCAAAATCAGTGTAAAATTTACTCTATAGCCAGTGTAAGATTTTTAGAGTTAATCTGACTCTATATTGTGTCAAAATTAACAATGAAATGTGTAAAAACACTTCTCTGTACACTGCCAGAGTAAATTTATTTCACTACATAGAGTAGTTTCCATTCTTAATACACTATAGTGTATATTTATTTCATTTTATATTATTGAAATAGTAATGTTTTTAACTGCTATAATAAGACAATACAGACAATCAAAGTACTGTAGCACCATTTATTTCCTAATAACTCCTCAGAGATAACAATATGGGACAATGTACATAGTGGTGTCATTCTCTCCACATGACATTTGTATATCAAAAGGTCTTGGATAAGGAAGATCATCAACATGAAAAGCAACAAAATCTTTCTTTGTCCGAGTCACTTCATAAGCAAAGAAATGTTCTTGAAAAGCTACTGTAAATAAAGGTATGGTGAGCAGCACCGGTTTGTCCTGTATGATCACAACTGATTCAATCTGATAAAACAGAGGCATTTCATTAAGAACTTCACCACAAATGACTAGGTGTTGGCGGTATACATACCCATTGTGCTTAGCCCACGTTACTTTAATTACCTTATCACAATTGGACATTTTCATCTGCATAGCAATCACTGAACCACCATTGATCATATTTAAAGGCACACTTTTTCCTGGACCTAATGTCCAAGCGAATAAAGGTTGTTGAGGATTGCCACTTGTGTGCCATATGATTTTGGTGCTTTTTGGCCAACGTTTTTGACATTTTTAAAGGACTTCAGCTGTTTCTTGAAAAAATTGTTTACCTTCATAACGCATGCACCAGCTATGGAGTACAGGTCCTATTTTCTGAATGCAACAAGGATAATGTATCAGGAAATGGTGCTTTGGTAAAAGTTTTTTCTGAGGATATACCTCCTTTAAACAGTTTGTGATGTTCAACGATCAAATGTTTCAAAAACACACACAGGCCTTGAGATAACGTCGGAGAGAATACAATGTTTACTATCTGTAATAACAAAATAAGCAGGGTCCAGTTTTGGTTTGTAGAGGCTACCAAATCTCCAAATAAAAGGGGAACATTCCTCAGCAAGCACCATGACTGAATTGCGTTTAGTCCCAAATCATTAGACTCTGCACTTAAATTCACAGCCACTGGCCTATTACATCTCTTGGTGAAACCATAATCAAAACTTAATATTCTTAAATTCAGTTCTGCCGGTGTAATATGTTCTTCCAAATACAAAAACAGCTGTTTTAATTCAAACTGTATGACACCTTCTAACAGACCATGAATAACATCAACTGAGTAGTTCTCAGTTGTGTGAAAATATGTAAGTGAATTCAGTAAGCATGATCTCTTGACACCAAATACATAAGGAAGAGAGGGCCTATTTGCCATTTCTTGGCAGTGAGCACTGTGGGCCTCTTCGGTGCGCAACACAATTTTTGGAGCCTCTTTGGAGAATTCAGTTTGGAAGTCCTCTTTTTCAGCTAAACAAAATCTACAGCAATACCTTGCACTGAAACTCTCAACCAGACCAAACAAACTATGTAGGCCTAAATTCTCTCCAGTGACCTGTATAACACTGCCACAAACACAACCACCATACAATGGAATATCAATGCCATCACTCTCTAACTGTTTGAGATCACGAACAATAGGATCTAAAACTGCACTAAAACTGTAACGCTTTACATCTGCCGCATGAAACAAGGCACAAAGATGTATATTGGCCAAAATGGAATTCCACTTTGGTGAGAAATTCCTCAAAGTAAAATAGATTCCACCCATTTTATGAACTCCCCTCTTGGAACCCAAGGGGTTGGCAATCTCAAAGTCGTCATAAAACATTTGTATCTGTATAGTGTGTCTCTCTGATGAAAATAGAGGATGAGTGTTGAAGAAAGATCCATCACAAATATCTCTGAGTTTTGAATCACTAATATGTGGACTTCTGAGCATTTCTCTGGCGTGTTCACTTTTGAATATTGATTTTAATGTCAATAAAATTGGAATATACATAAATGTGTCTTTAACTACTACTTGGTCATATGTTCCTGTCTTTTTGTTCAGCCTC
The DNA here is from genome assembly GCF_027579695.1 of Neoarius graeffei. NCBI lineage: Eukaryota > Metazoa > Chordata > Actinopteri > Siluriformes > Ariidae > Neoarius > Neoarius graeffei. The sequence continues at coordinate 565,696 of NC_083589.1, read as the reverse complement.
AAGTCAAATCTTGAGCCAATTACAAGCTCTACTGGTTCCACAGTTTCCCACTTGCTGGTCATAAATTTTGACTGTTTGTATTCTGAATTAAGAGCTGTAAACGGATTCTCTAATTGGTTAAGACATTCCTCAACATTTTTGCATGTTTCAGTTTCTCTTTGATCGCGAAATACACACTGGATGACTGACTCTTTTGCATGCTCATGAATGTCCTGCACAATATCCTCCAAAGAAGTCACAACAGAATTAACAACAGACTGGGCAACACCTGCTGCCTTTAGATCTGAAATGACAGAGGCACAACTATTTACAAGGTGCTGTGAGGATAATGCTGGCTCTGACTCAACCTCTGCCCCGTATGGCACTTCTGCTGGATTTGCATTACCACTATCCCAAACACTTTGACAGTGTGGTGGTTCAGCATCAGCAATAACATCACACGCACTATTCACATGGCACTTATTCAGATGCTTCCTAAAACCAGAAAAACTTTTGAAAAAAACGTGAGCATCCCACTTGGCCACATTGAAGATAAAGAGTCCTTCCCATACAGAGTCCATGTATTACTTTGAGATGCTTTACAAGATTGCTTGCTTCACCAAGATCATTACTGCAAAGAAAGCACCTCATTGTTTAATTGAATCTAACACACCATTCTAGCTCGCAACTCTGCAATTCTTGGCGTTTCCTTAGTTTCCCCTACGTCAATGTTGTAAATGGAAGTTTGGAGAAAAGTGAAAAAGTTGTTCAAGACAGGACTGTAAGATGTACCAAAGACAAAGTGGGCCTTGAGTTCATCCAGGGCTCCGACTGAGGTGGTGGCTTGGCATGGAAGTGCGTGCTTGTCGATGGCAATGAAGGAGTGAATGCTGCTTTTTGTGGGTCCCTGTGCAAGGAGGTAGGGCTGACGGCTTTGAGTGATGTTGTCTAGATGCTGCTGCAGGCTTGTTCCCGTCTATGACAAAACACATTCAACAACACTATTTATTAGAACAATAACATGACATCACTCTCAACTCTAAATAATTTAAGGATTTAAGAATGTTATGTCACATGCATAGAATTACTAGCGGTGGACTCAGGTTTGAGGGTGTGATGTGGAGTGGTGTTGGCCTGAGGTAGTACAGTGAGGGTGACCGGGTGTAAAATGATGTTAGAAAGTGTAAGGGTAGAGGAGTAATGTTTGAAGATGTGGGCTCGATAGTGGATTAATGTTTGAGGCTGTGCGTGTGTGGGTTGGGGGGGGTAGTGATAAATGTGAGGTGAGGTGGTGTTTGAGGTGTGTCTGTGGGCTGTACAGTGGTGTGATGTTTGAGAGGGTGTGGTGTTAAATGGTGGGGTGGGGGATAGTGGGGTGATGTTTGAGGGTATGTGGTGTTGTTGGCAAGGGTGGGGTGAGGGGTGGTGTGATGTATGGGGTATGAAGTGTTGTTGATAGGGTGGAGGGGTGGTGGGATGGATGATGGGTTGATTATCAAATATTAGTCTAGTGTACCTTTTGGAATTTGATGAGGTGATCTACTGCATTAGATGCTGATATCTAAACCTGGCCTCTTTCGTCCCTGTGCGGATGGTGGTAGCAGATGTAGCAGCAGTATGATGGCAGACATGTCACTGTCCCAGCCGAAAGGCCAACAAGTATCATGTTAACATTGAGCCATAATTTTCCACCGTCCTCAATATATTTAGCAACACACTTCTCCACATTCAAAGACTTACCATTTTCAACTTCAGTGGATGTCTCAGCATTGTGCATCAAATCAAGAAGGTCTGTGGAGGGGACCAGTCCATGGCTTTCCTTAATGACTCTTGCTTTGAAAGTGGTAGGCCATCTCTCCAGGAACTTATTGGCAGTCTGCTCGCCAAACATCAGTCTGAAGTCCTGCTCTACCTGTAATTTGAAAAAGAAAAAAAGAAGAAAAGGAGGACAACTGGAGTTGGTACCTTGTGCTACATTTTACAATACGTCTCACTCTTCAATGAATGTAGATGTCTTACCAGTCCTGGTGTGTCCAGGAACCGTGGAAAAACTGAGAAGACCTCTGCTGATTTGTCAGGATCATTGACTATCGCGTGGCGATAACTGAAGGTGATTTTCATCTTTTGACGGATGGTTTCCTCATCAGCAGAATGTCTCAACACAGTGATAGCGGATTCCACTTCCTCATCAGTCAGGACTTCGGCCGTAAAGGGTCTAGTACGTCCATGGCCTGGCCCACCAACTTTAGAACAAAACAATTTTGTTGTTGCTGTTTAGAACTACACAGTTTTATATCCTCCTTTAAACACATTTCACAGGTTGATAATTCACCCTCATGATAAATATTACCTTTAGGAGATCTAACTGCTGGACCTCTTTCCTCTGAAGCTTTTCGTTGAATGGTCTTCAACCGCCATGCAATGTATCCTGAACCACTTTCCGGATCGTAGTAGTGTTCTTATGTATAATGTATGCACAGTATGATGTGTACATACATTCATACGAGCAACAGTTTGAAGGGCAAATAGATCGTAAAACCTTTACTTACATAGCCATTCTGTGAATATGGGTCTTCAAGATATGGAAACAGAGCGATAATCCCCTGTGCATACATCACTTTCACACTCCGGGGCGGCGAGGTCCTGGTGTATTCAATAATCAACATTATTAGATAACATTGAACAACATAACCGAAACAATAATTGCAATAATGTTTAAATGTCTCATGATAACACATTTGACCCATACTTACCCATGTGTTTCCATCATTTCTGCGGTAAGTATGTTGATGAGCTGTCTTCTGGTTGAATCTGTGATTGATTTTGTTTTTGCATACTCCTCCATGATACGGTCACCTCCAGGCTTTGCAGTCAGGATTTTTTCAATCAGCTAAAAGATAACATGTGCAGTAATGTATTTTGAAAAACACTTGGTAATTCTGAAACAAACATGATGCACTGTATGCAAATTAAACCCCCTATCCACCCACACCCACAAACTCACAGCTTTTGCTTCATAGTTGATGTGGCAAGGCCTTTAGGTTGACTGCCTTGGGCTGCAATGGGTTCCTCAGCTGGGTCAAGCTGGGAGGAGTTGAGGATCACTGTGTCGTCAAATGCAGTAGACTGTGGAGATGATGTGAACTGAGGGTTACCTGAGCATTGGAAAATATTAACACAATTATTACATAGTTCAACACTTCCACCTAAATGATGTGTGTGTAAATCATATGCAAGTAGGCAACAATTACCAGGTGCTTCATTGGCCAATGAAACTAGGAAAGGTCCATGGAACTCTTTTATGAGCTCCTCAAAAACCTCACAGTCTACCTCTGTGTTAGACTGGTCATAAACTTTGAGGTCCAACCGTCTGTCTTCGGGGATGTTAAATTTCAGACTCACTAGAGTAAAAAATAAACAGTGCACAAAATGTTCTGATGAGAAATAATTGCAGTATGCCACCACTTGAACACATTAAGCTACTTTCAATCCAAATTACGTGACTAACCTTCTCTCAAGAAATCACCAAACGTCAGTTCAGGCGTCTTGATGTACTTCTGCACTCCACCAAATGAGACACGCAGCAGCATTTTCTGTTAAATTTGAGAAAGGTCGAATAACTGTTAATACCCATCAACGTATTCACACACACACTCGCACACAGTTGGAGGGCCTTGTCAAAAGATATTTAAACTCAGACACAACCAACAACAGAGATAATGAATGTTTTATGTTATTAAACAGAACTGTGCAAAGTCCCCCATAAGATTTTGTATTTCTGCATTCTAAGCAATTTTAGGGTGAATAATGGCAAATCCCATCTGATTCACAGCCCTCTGATTTTTTTTTAATGTAAACCTTAAAATAATTGATACATGGCTGGGTTAAGCTCCATATTATTGTAATAAGTGATTGCATTTATAACATTATTCAGCAAAACATGGGGAGACAGACAGATTGCTCCTAATTGCAGCATCCAATCACAGGCTCTCTCTCTCACACACACACACACACACACTCACACACACAGCTGCACCGGCTAAACAAAACTCTCATCAAGTCCAACTACATTCAAACAGCCTCACAGGCAAGCAGTCCCACACAAACACAACAGCGCGAGCCGACACCCTTTCCTCTCTCATACTCTCCCTCCCCTCCTCAACTGATTGGATTGCACTGACCAAACTTGCACTGGAAAAACTACGCTAATCAGCAGATGGCTCTCAACTTCTACAACTTTTCAAACCAACTGTAAAGCGTTGACAACAAAGCACCTCTTCATCTCCCACTCACATTTTCTCCTCTGTTGATTCGATAGCACTGACGAAAGTTGCACCGGCTAAGCGAAGCGCTAGTCAGCACCTGAAGGTTCTCAACTACTGAATGATTCAAAAACAACAGTTAACTGTTGACAGTAAACCCTAGTTTACAACGCATGTGTACTGACAACATCAAAGACTTGGGCACGCTTTAACTCGGCAGTGTTTAGCAAGTTTCTCACTCCTGTTCGAAATGAATCAGGTCAGTGAGAGCAGTTAAGGTGCCTTGCCTACCTGACTGCTGCTCGCGTTGTTCATTATCATGCATTCGCTTCTTTCTTTTATCATGCCCTAAGTGCACATCGTTCTCATACAGATTAGCATGCTAATTCTCCGCTTAGCATGCTAATCTGTATGAGAATGATGTGCACTTAGATGAAACTCTCAAATCTACAAATTACCATAAAACTCAGCAACACTTCACTGTAACCGATTCCCAAAACTAACATTGTCTTAATAATATCTGTGAAGATACTCAGTCGTCCAGGTACATAGTAATCTGTGGTTGGTAGAAGAGAGCAACTGGACTTGCTTGAAAAGTCTTGAAGACGTTTCGCCTCTCGTCCAAAAGGCATCATCAGGTCTGATGAACTGATGATGCCTTTCGGACGAGAGGCGAAACGTCTTCAAGACTTTTCAAGCAAGTCCAGTTGCTCTCTTCTACCAACCACAGATTACTATGTACCTGGACGACTGAGTATCTTCACAGATATGTTTCTACACACTTTGGGATGAGTTCCCTTCGACTAGTGCGGGAGTATGAGAGGACTTCCAGAAAACTGGCAGACATCTTAGCCAGAGAGGATCGTTCAATTTTGTCAGCCTGGAACGACCATCACTGAACAGAGGTGGGTGTCTATGACATCTATCAGCCACCTTCAATGCAGCCATCAGCATTCTGATTTGGATTCTATTATGATCCATGAGAGGATAAATACTTGATACTCCCTATTAGACAGACAGAACTGATGATGCCTTTCGGACGAGAGGCGAAACGTCTTCAAGACTTTTCAAGCAAGTCCAGTTGCTCTCTTCTACCAACCACAGATTGTCTTAATAACTTTCTTCGTCATTATGTTGACATCACTCGACTATTTCTGGTTTCAGAGGCACAAATTAAGCACGAGAACATAACACTTTGCAAATCATTGGGCACGTTGTCAAGTGAACTTGTGAACCGTTGCAATGCTAATGCTATTTTAATATGGCATTGGGCAGAAACCACATTGTCAAGCTAGCTAGCTTACATTTTGGTATGTTAACCCAACTTCACCAACACGACTGAACAACTTAAATTCTCACCATATCGCACGGCGTCAACAAGCAAATGCAGTCGGATTTTGTTTTCATTTAAATCAACTATTCATTACTTCCAAAATCTTGACGTAGTATTGCAGTCGAATGCATCTGGATTTTAAGTCTGTGAGAAATATTGATTAGCTAACTAGCCTACATCTATGCATGCCTAATTTAACTTAATACACCTACAATCGTCTATCATCAGCATCAGCATCAATGTATTGCAAAACGTTGGTCGTAAATGGTAAAATACCTATATAGACGGCAAAAACTTAAAAATATTCAAACAAACTTACCACGCAGGGAGAGAGACGACTTCCAACATGCGATGCCAGCTCGAGCTCCGGTTCTAGAATTTTCGCGGGGAATCATCACCCTGCAGAGTAGATTTTGTCGTTGTGTGCAAGTGGGAATTAACTCTCACTTTTGACACTACCATTTAGACGATTTTACTCTGCATAGTGTTATAACTACTCTATCCAGAGGAAAATAGGTTTACACTGCAATATTGACACTCCATTTTTTACTGTGAAGTTGACTCTGTTTATGATCCGTTTGTTTCTGAAGGGAAAGTATCATTTACAGGGCGTGAGGCAGATGGCGTATCTGTTAGAATATTACGTGATACAGGCTCTGTTCAGAGTTTTGTTTTGTCTTCTGTTTTACCATTTTCTGACAGTAGTTATTGTGGAACGGATGTGTTGGTGCAAGGGATTGAGATGGGATATTTAAAAGTCCCTTTGCATACTATTTGTTAAAAGTAATTTAGTATCTGGGACTGTTAGTGTCTGTTTGTTCCCAGTTACTGATGAAAGGTATTCAGTTTCTCGTGGGGAATGATTTATGTGGGGAAAGTGTTTTCTCTCCCTGAAGTATCTTTGATTCCATCAGAGAACAGTGAGGTAAGCCCAGAGTTATTTGATGTATTTCCAGTGAGTGTTGTAACGAAAGCTCAAGCACGTCAATCTCACCCTACTGATCTCTGTGATACATTCATGTCATTTGAGAATCCAGTTGCACTGTGTCCCGACTCTCAAAGTAGCTCAGCGCATCGGTCGTTGTCCACGGCCAGTAGTGCTGATGCCCCGAAGTCGGTGACCGTGTCCGCAGAAAATGTTCATGTGTTGTCGCTACCTGTTGATCGTGAGTTACTTAAGAGTGAGCAAAGAAAAGATCCATCACTGGGTAAAGGCCTCTGCATGCTCTTGCGACAAGGCTTTCGCAGATAGCTTTTCGCAGACAGTTGTAATTTATCGTTGAGCGGGGAGTAAAGGCGTGCGCGATGTTATTCACCGCCACAACGCAAGGGGGCGCGAAGTCGCTAGGAGTAGTTGGTGGGTGTGGTTAGTGGAGTGTTTATCCTCCGGTTACTTATAATGACTAGAACTTTTTTTTTTTATAATGACTAGAACTGGAGTCGTATAGATGTCCGTACTTCCTCAATCAACCGCTCTTCATGCTGCTCCATCTTCGCTTGTGTTTTTAAAAATGCCGGTCGTGAAAACAAACCAAACCGGGAAAGTAGGGAAGCGGAAGTGCGTGTACAGCGGATGTAGAGTGGACCAATCAGAGCCCTCTTGTCTGCGACGCTGTCTGCGAGGCTTCTGTGGTGGTCACAATTTTTGGGAGGTGCGCGCAGAGCGTCTGCGAAGGTGGGGGAGCTACGCAGACACTGTCTGCAACGCTATCTGCGAGGACTGGGTTGTCAGCATAAATTGGCCTTAAGTGTCGTGCTATAGCTAATGGGAAGGGGAAAATGGCAAGTAAAATGGTGGCTTATTATTGGGAAGGTGGCGTGTTGATAAAGTGGACACCATTAAATCAAGATTCACAGTGGAACACTGTTTACCAGGTGGTTGTTTCTGCCAAATTTCGACCACATGTTTTGACTTCGTGCCATGATCATGACGTTGCTGGTCATTTAGGCATTAAGAGGAGTTACAATCGTATTCTTCATTATTTTTTTTTGGCCCGGTTTAAAGTCTGACATTGTGAGATATTGCCGTTCGTGCCATCGCTGTCGGATGGCAGGAAAACCAAATCAAGTTGTCCCGCTTGCTCCTCTTCGCCCTATTCCAGTAATTGGTGAGCCATTTGAGCGCATAATTTTGGATTGTGTTGGCCCCTTGCCCAAGACTAGATCTGGCCATAAGTTTCTCTTGACAATCATGTGTGCAGCTACTTGCTACCCTGAGGCTATTCCACTGCGTTCACTAAAAGCAAAGCCCGTAATTAAAGCACTTATTCATTTTTTTTCAATCTTCGGGCTACCAAAAGTGGTGCAAACTGATCAGGGATTAAATTTCCTGTCACGTTTGTTCACACAGGTGTTACAGCAGTTGTCCATTATGCACATTACATCTAGTGCATATCATCCAGAGTCGCAAGGAGCTCTGGAAAGATTCCATCAGACACTGAAGCCCATGTTTCGCACTTATTGTCATGACTCTGTAAAGGAGTGGGATGAAGGTCTCCCACTGCTTTTGTTTGCTGTGTGTGAAACAACCCAAGAGTCACTAGGTTTCAGTCCTGCTGACCTGGTGTTCGGCCACACTGTGAGAGGTCCGTTGAAGCTGCTTAGAGAGCAGTTGGGGTGTGAGACCACAGCTCCTCAGCAGAAGAACCTTTTGGATTATATTTGTTTCGTGAGCGTTTGCACAATGCTTGTGCCTGTGCTCAGAAAGCCCTGTCTTCTGCTCAGTCAAAAATGAAGATTCATTTTGACCGTAAGTCAGTTCTGCGCTCCTTTCAGGTGGCGGATAAAGTTTTAGTGTTGCTGCCAATGGTGGGATCCGCGTTACAGGCCAAATTTTCTGGGCCCTACGAAATTGTCTAAATTGCGTGAGACAGACTATGTGATCCATACACCTGAAAGGAAGTGTAAGACTCACGTCTGTCATGTGAATGTTAAAGCAATATGTGTCTTGTGAGGTGGTGGGGAGTGAAGTATCTGAGTCTGCGTCTCTTGTATCTGTTGCTTCGTGTGCTCCTGTGCTCTCCTCTTATTCCCCAGAGGAGGATGGGCTGAGTTTTTGTGATGTTCCAGTGTCTTTTCCACGTCTTAAGAATTTTGAGTTGTTGACTAATCTCACCAATTTTCTTTCAGATTTGCCAGATGATCGTGCTAAGGATATCCAGCAACTGATTGAGTGTTACTCTGATTTATTTTCAGATGTCCCTTCGCAGACTCGCGTCCTTAGTCACGATATTGATGTGAATAATCATCTTCCAATCAAACAGCACGCATATCGTGTTAATCCGGTAAAGAGGGTGGCGATGATTTCTGAGGTTGAGTATTTGGTTGATCATGGGTTAGCTGAGCCTAGCTCTAGTCCATGGAGCTCCCCATGTATCTTGGTTCCGAAATCTGACGGAACATTTAGATTTTGTACCGACTTCAGAAAAGTCAACGCGGTTATAAAGCCTGACTCGTTTCCACTCCCCCGGATGGAGGCTTGTGTGGATCGAGTTGGCTCTGCCAAGTTTGTTACCAAGCTCGACCTTCTTAAAGGTTATTGGCAGGTCCCGCTTACATCTCGCGCTGCTGAGTTTTCCGCTTTTGTTACTCCAGATTGTTTCATGCAATATCGAGTCATGCCATTTGGGCTGAGGAATGCTCCCGCCACATTCCAACGCTTGATGTGCCGAGTTTTAGCTGGCATCTCGAATTGGGGGTGGAGGAGGCTTCAACCTAGAGATTAAGTACAAGAGGGGTAGTGAAAATATTTTGGCAGACACTTTGTCACAAGCTTTTTGTGAATGAGCTGTTATTTTTTGTAATCAACATAGATGTTGATTTTTGGTGGTGGGGGTGTTCCGACCCCATATTTTTCTTGTTTGATTTGTTTTGTGTTTTACTCTTGCAGATCCCGTGGGTGGCTGATGGGCCCAAATTACCACCACCTGGAGTCTGGTGAGAGCAGCACAGGATTGGCTGGTATTTGGTGCTCAGCCTTCAAAAGCCACCGGCGGTGACGTCACCCGGGGGGGAGAGAGAGCTTTAGCTTGTTTGTGTTTTGGTTTTTTTTTGTATTCATTTCCTTATTTTCTTTTATGTAAATAAACCTCCCCTTAAGTGTTCTGTGAGAAGTCTGTCGCTTATTTTTACCACTTTTGTCTATGTCCTCATTTTTTCCCCTAGACAATTTGGGGACATAACATAGCCTGGCCTATTCTCAGCCATTACAAAATCTGTTGTCTGACCATAATTTAACTGATCTGTATCCCACTATGCTACTAGATAACAACATGCCTGTTTGTTTTATTTCATGTGAGATGTTGATAAATGTGAGCTTCAACACAATAAGAGCACCTCTCTGAGTGTCACGTTTACATAAAAAAAAAAAGGTGTGCTTGCACGAGCATGGTCGCGCGCAAAAGTGTCCCGGTTTCAGACTCGGGAAATCTGGTCACCCTACGTTAAGGTGTTAAGGTTTGGACCAGATATCAACGCTTTGGTTTTGGCCCTATTCACTCTCAGTCCTTTAGACTCCAGGCTGTTCTTCCACAGCAGGATCTTCTCCTCGAGCTCCTTTAGTGTCTCAGCTAAATCTTTCTTTTAATTCCTATGTTGCTCACTTGGTAAAGCAGCTTAAAGTAAAGCTGGGTTTCTATTTTAGAAATAAGGCTTGTTTTAAATTAAAAGCCAGAAAAGAACTTGTTGCAGCCACTTTTTGATCTGTTTTAGATGATGGTGACATTCTGTATCCACGTGCTGCAAAGACTGTGTTGCGCTCACTGGACTCTGTTTATCATTCAGCGCTACACTTTGTAACTAAGGCTGGGTTTCCACTCACCACTGCAGTTCATACAGTTTATCGGGTCGGACTCCACCGTCAATACGGAGACAGCTTCATTGGCTCATTTTCATTTATAAAGCAGTTGTTGATTTGTTCCCATCTTTTTTTTTTCACAGACAACTAACAATAGTTATAACCTCAGATCTAACAATATCATCCTTTTTAATCTACCGACTGTGAAATCCGAATGTGGTAAAACAGCTTTTCGGTTCAATGCCCCTTCGTCATGGAATGCACTTCAGAAACAGTTAAAATGTGACGTAGGCCGAATCCCATTTCACCCCTTGGACCAACCCCTTGGCCCTTCCCCTCCATTTTGCATGTTCACGTGAAGGGGTAGGGGTATCCCAATCCCAGTTAACGCGGAGGGGTAGGGGAAGGGGTAGGGCTTCTGTACCCCTCCAAACGGAGATTTTCCTGGAGCTGACTCCGAACGAAGGGGTTTGAGTGATTTTCCCACAATGCCATGCGGATTTCAGCGAGATTTCATGCGGATTTCAGAAAGATGGCGGTTCCCGCGGCGAAAGATTGTCATAAATGTATTTTCTCCATTATTTACGTGTTTTAAGTTGTTATCCAGAGGAAACACGCCGCTTGATTCGCTTTCGAGCTGAGAATGAGCAGCGATTTCTGAAATCCAAGCTGCTGCTAAAAAGCTTTGGGAGTGAGTATTGTTTTCGGTTGCTTGACTGCGTACGTTTTGTTCTGTTATTCTCGCTTTTATTGTTTACATGAGTGTTCTGACACCTCATTCTGTCAGATGTGGTGCACGAAGCGCCAAAGATATCCCATTCAGTGGTGTTAGTTAACAAATCACACCCTGCTAGCAGAAATTTCTGGTTCTGGCTCTGACTGTAGCGGCTGGTCGCAGCCAATGACGCATTTGGTCACGTTTTGCTAACGTAAACGCTGACGGAGGTACGCGATGACGTATGCGATCGTTGAAGGGCTATCCCAATACGTAAGGGTTGAATTTCAAGCCCTATCCCTTGTAGCTCAGTTTCAAGGGGAAGGGCCAAGGGGAAGGGGGAGGGGAAGGGGGAGGGGTAGGGGTAGAAATTAGAATTGGGATTGGGCCGTACTCATTTCCCGTTCTGATTTTAAACTTTGTGTTGCGAACACTCTGAATGATCACTGTGAATGCTTTTAGACTGTCGCGGTTATATTTTCATTATTTTCTTCACTTCCTTATTTCCTTTCGATGTTGTATTGTGGGGTTTTTTTATGTTTGTATGTTTTATATTCTAGCTCGGTGCTGCCCTTTCTTGGCCAGGGCTCACTTGAAAAAGAGACTACTGTCTCATTGTGATTTATCCTGGTTTATAATACATAGGGCCAAATTACTCAATTCTGATTGGTCAATCAAGGAGGGCTTTTTTTCCTTCACACGGGGCCGTATTTCTGAAATGCTATTGGCTAGTTTGTTGCTTGGTTACGGTTACAAAAATGACTTTCCGTGTTTAAGAAACAGGCCGCAGAAAGACAAATAAGCGACTCTGTAGTGGCGTATGAATGCTGTGAGTTAGACAAGGTGCTGTCGCAGTTTTATGCAGAAGCGAGGAAAGAAAACGGGGAAAACTACGAGCCAGACTCTCTTAAAGTAATGCAGGCAGCACTGGATCGGCATCGGAGACGAGAGAAATATCCGGGATCAGTCCTGAAAGATGTTAAAATCCTGTCCAAAATCCTCATGTCGTGTCGCCGTGTCATGGTGAAAGACGCTTTAGAAACTGATTCAAACGTGCAAGACAGTCTCGCGCCCTGATTGGTTCAGAAAGCATGAATGAGAAATGTTGTGAACTTGAACGGCTTCCCAAGTATGAATTTGGCCCTCGATATTATAAACAAGTAATCGTATGGGGCCCAGTAAAATTAAGGAGCAATTTCACTCGTGATTTCAAACTTTTCAAAACTTCGAAATCACTCGTGAAATTAATCCTTGATTGTACTCGGCCCCGTACGATTACGGATCCTAAATAAAGGATAAATACAATAAAAATATCAAGTTATTCCTGTGGAAATGTTTCTCCAGTCAGGCCACACTCACTGTCAGATGGATAAACACTTCTGCCAAATACCATAAATATAAATTACAACCAAATGGCATGTGATGTTATTTTCAGTTACAGTGTCAGCAGATTTAGACTTTTTTTATTTTGTTAAAATTTCATGGAATAAAGATTCAGACTTCGAAATCGTGTCAGGGACACTGAGACTTTTATTCTCTCTCTCTCTCTCTGTGTGTGTGTGTGTGTGTGGACGCTTATCATCGCACACTTCACACTCCTCCCGCTGATGCGACTCTCCGGCTGCGCTTCATGGCAGCTTCACACTGTAATCCACATCAGTTATTAAACCCTGGCTTGTTTCTCTGGAAACTGATCCGGGTTCCCTCTGTGGGGACTGTGTTTAAGAGGACGGGTTCCCTCTGTGGGGACTGTGTTTAAGAGGACGGGTTCCCTCTGTGGGGACTATGTTTAAGAGGATGGCTGAATTCGGTCCGGATTCTGGAGGCCGTGTGAAGGTCTGAGGAGAAGCCGTTAGCTTAGCACAGCGGACACAATGCTAACAATAGCTTCAGCTCAACAGCTCGTGCGGCTCGGTTAGCTTCGCGTTTAGCTTCGCGGTTAGCCCAGTGTGTGGTGTTTCTGTCATTAATAATGTATAATTAAATCAGTTCCCTGACTCTGTGGTTGTGTCGGTACACGGGATGAGTTTTATCATGAGGGTTAATTAAAAAACTAATCGTGTGTTTAGCGCTTCTGAGGCGCCGCCATCTTTCTTTTCGTCACTTCCGTTAAAGCCGGAAATCCCAGCTGGCCGAAATAAAAGCTCTCAAGATTATTAAAACACATATTATACATATTTATAACCCTTTTAACAATAATAAATCTACACTAGAGGCTGTTTAAGAGAGAATTTTCCTGGTCGGTTCTAATTCGTCTGGATCCGCTTTAGAATTTTATGGAATGTTGACGTGTTGCCAAGGAAACAGAGTGACGGGAGCTGCGAGGGGCCAAACGGCGCCTGTCCGGGTCAAAGAAACGCGATTTATTAAAGCCGCGGTTAATAAAAACAGCCACAGCATCAGCTTATGGATTTTAGTTCATGTGGTTTTAGTGTACACAGGTGTAATATAAAGAGTGAATTCAGTTCATATATTTTGTGTGTAGAGGTGATTTCAGGGAGTTTTACACTGTTATTTTTATTTATTCACCTTAACGTAAACTAAAGTTGGTTCTTAATATTAAATAAATAGCTGAATGCATACAGAGCGGTTTCAGCTCCTTAACAACCGTCGTCAAGAGGACAAACAGTTGTGGTTTAATCAGAAGCGTTTAAGTTGGCAGTATGGTCTGTTTGCGTGCGCTTTACGGCGTTCAGATTGATTGAATCGGAACAAAGAAAGTGTTTCCTGCTTCCCTTCCGTTCCTGCTGAGAGACAGGATAAACAATGGCGAGAAAAGTGGTGACAGCGCATCTGTACAGATGACCTCCTGAGTGGTGTTTACTTGAAAACTGTGAACCTTATAGGACCATTTAATATCCATCTTTAGATCTGGATGTTCTGAACCATTATAGACCAGACTCCAATCTCAGCTTCCTATCAAAAGTTCTGAAACGTGCTGTTGCACCTCAGTTATATCACCACTTTGCTGGAAACAATTTGTTTCCTAAAATACAGTCAACCTATTGTCAACACCACAGACCCGAGACTGCACTGCTTCGTGTCCATGATGATCTGCTCAGAGCTGTAGACAAGGGTTTTGAGGCTTTGCTTGTACTTTTAGATTTTTTGTCAGCCTTTGACACTAGTGATCATGGCATTTTGCTGTGAAGACTTGAAGAAAGGTGTGGCTTCTCTGGCCTCATACTGGCTTGGATCCAATCTTACTTTGAGGATCGACACCAGTTTGTCAGTGTTATGAACTTGACCTCATCTACATACAAACTTGATTGTGGCGTCCACCAAGGCTCTGTCCCTGGTCCTATCTTCTTTTGCCAGTACGTCCACTGGCTACCCATGAATAGCCAGTGGACCTACTGGCTACTCATGGGTTATCTGCCATGACGTATGTGGATGATACACAATTGTACATCATTGAGAAGGGCAGCCATGATAACACTGTTCATGTGATACAGAACTGTTTGAATGATATAAAGACCTGGTGCCTAAACAATAAACTAGTTCTAAACAATGACAGAACCGAACTGCGACTGATCCAGTCCAAGTTCTTGCCGTCTGTTTCTGCAATCTCCAAAGTACGATTTGGAGGCTCAGAAATCTCACCAATGCCTGAAGCTCATAATCTTTGTTTATTTTTTGACCACAACTTGTCCTTCACTCAACAGATCAACAGTTGCTGCAAGTCCTCCTTTCTGGCTCAGAGTCAAATTAGCAAGATTCAAAAGGGCCTGGATCAGCCACCTGCTGAGAGGTTGGTCCATGCCTTTGTTCCATTAAGGCTGGATTACTGTAACAGCCTGCTTTACATTCTGCTGGAGTACAAGCTCAAGAAACTCCAACGTGTCCTAAATTCAGCCGCCAGAGGTGTAGCATGACCGCAACATGATGATGTCACCAATGTCTTGAAGAGGCGACACTGGCTGCCAATTAATGCCTGCATCGAGTATAATGCTGCTGTCATCACCACCATTCATGGGAAGGCAGTGGAGATGGTTGAGGAGTACAAGTACTTGGGCACAATCTTTGATAATAAACTCAGATTTTCCTCCAACCCAGAGGAGATCCTCAGAAAGTGCCAACAGCGACAGTACCTCCTGAGGAAGTTTAAGTCCTTTGGGGTCAGCAAGGACATTCTGACTACTTTCTACTACTCCTTCATTGAGAGTAGAATGTCGTTTCCCATAACCTGCTCATTCCACTCCCTTAGCCTTCAGTACAAAAATGCAGAGCACAGTCAAGGTGTGCTCTAAAATTATTCCCCCCCCCCCCAGGTCACTCTCAACACTTCAAATCAAATCAAATCAAGTTTATTTGTACAGCGCTTTTAACAATAAACATTGTCGCAAAGCAGCTTTACAGAATTTGAACGACTTAAAATATGAGCTAATTTTATCCCTAATCTATCCCCAATGAGCAAGCCTGTGGCGACGGTGGCAAGGAAAAACTCCCTCAGACGACATGAGGAAGAAACCTCGAGAGGAACCAGACTCAAAAGGGAACCCATCCTCATTTGGGCAACAACAGACAGCCTGACTATAATATTAACAGTTTTAACAGGTATAACCCTCAACTGTCCTCATGGGGCCGTCCTTCACAGGAGTGGGGCGATAAAACTCCGACCAGACACAGGGCACCAGGATGGATCAAGCAGGTCCGAGGGGCAGAAGAGGCCAGCATCTCAATCCCAGGATCAACATGTAACTCAGAGGGACAGATGGGGGGGAAGAGAGAGAGAGAGAGAAAGAAAACATGTTGTTAGGTATGCCCTAAAAATGACAAGTATTAAATCTGTGTGGTAGGCTCGCAGAGACGGAGTCTTTACATCAGGCATGACACACAATGGCATGTTAATATGGTAAAAAAATATATCATGACCTGCTCTGGCTGGATGCTTGATTGGGTGATGGGAGCACACTCGTCAGCAATGATGAGATGCAGATGGGACCCTTAGGCCTGGCCAAGACAATTCAGTTACATTTCACTGGGTCTGGGACATGCGACAGAATGTCTGACGGCCGTTTCCCTGCAGGCTACGATAGCCAGTCGAGGTCCCCACCGTCTCCACCAAAAGATTTCTTGTTGACTCCATGTAACTCAGAGGGACAGATTTGGGGTGGGGGGGGAGAGAAAGAAAACACAGGTGGTTAGGTATGCCCAATGTCACCTGAATAAGTAGGAACAGTATACATATTGCACCGAGTACAAGCAGGGACTCCGTCAACTAACTATGACAGCATAACTAAAAGGAGAGAGCCAGAAGGTAACACAGGCATGAGGGAGCCCCGGGACATAAAGCAGCCAGCCACTGCACCGTCAACAAACTCGAGTGAGCAAGCGAGTGGGGACTGACAGCATCCATACATCCCAGTTTACCAAAACACTCTATGTCTGAGGACCCTCCAGATCTACTCCTTTACCTCATAAACACCATTAACAAAAGGCTTGACTAAACAGATATGTTTTCAGCCTAGACTTAAATGCTGAGACTGTGTCTGATTCCCGAACATTACTTGGAAGGCTGTTCCATAACTGTGGGGCTTTGTAAGAAAAGGCTCTGCCCCCTGATGTAGCCTTCACTATACGAGGTACCAGCAGATAGCCTGCACCTTTTGATCTAAGTAGGCGTGGCGGGTCATAGAGGAGCAGAAGTTCACTCAGGTACTGTGGTGCGAGACCATTTAGTGCTTTAAAGGTCAATAGTAGTATTTTATAATCAATACGAAATTTGATTGGGAGCCAATGCAGTGTGGATAAGACAGGCGTGATGTGGTCACATTTTCTAGTCCTAGTAAGGACACTTGTGAGCAGCAGACAGTAAACTCAGTGAGCAGGATTCTTCAGGACCCTTCACATGTCCAGTTCCCTGCATTTGAGTGCGTCCCCTCAGGACGCCGGCTGCGTTGTCTGAGCTGATGAACACAGAGGAGAAGAGCAAACTTTGTCCCCAGAGAGGTTCAGCTCCTCAACTCTCTGCCATCCTTGTCCCTCTCCTCACCCCTCCAGCCCCTTCCCCCTTCTTCACATGCACTCGAACCTGTCTGGTGCATTAACCACCCCCTCTGTACACACACCACTTTAAATATCGTCTCTGCTGCGATTGATCCTTCTCCCTCACAAGCAGATTGCACCACACCATATTTTTGTAGATACTGATTTTAAAACATGGGCGATTACTCTAAGACAACGAGGGAGGCTCAGCCTCCTCTAAAAATGACGAACATCGTGTAGGATGAATTGCGCTAGGCTTATGTTATAGCCAACCTTATAACATTTGCTATTTCAGATCAAGAATCATAGAAATATATGTGCTCAACCCAACTACAGTGCGAAATCATTCCGTTATAACTTTCCCCAGTTCGCCTAGTGTGCGCGTGAGTTTTTCCCCCTCGTGACAGCGCGATGCAGCCCAGCCTCAGTGCACTTCAATGGCATTTGGGAGCTCTGCGCTTTTCAATCTCAAAATGCAAGACGATTATTGGACAAATACTGCGACAACGCCCGCCCACGGAGTCTCACGGACTCCCAGCCTCAGTGCACTTCAATGGCATTTGGGAGCTATGCGCTTTTCAATATCAAAATGCAAGACGATTATTGGACAAATACTGTGAAAACGCCCGCCCACGGAGTCTCACGGACTCCCAGCCTCAGTGGACTTCAATGGCATTTGGGAGCTATGCGCTTGTCAATCTTAAAATGCAAGACAGTTATTGGACACATTCTGTGAAAACGCCCGCCCACGGAGTCTCACGGACTCCCAGCCTCAGTGGACTTCAATGGCATTTGGGAGTGATGCGCTTTCAATATCAAAATGCAAGACGGTTATTGGACAAATACTGCGAAAACGCCCGCCCACTGGACTCCCAGCCTCACAGTGGGAGGGATATGGCAAAGCTTTCCGCGAGGAGACTGGTGATTGGTGAAAGCGGCTGGATATTTTCTTTGATTGACAGCTCGTTTCAAATATAGACAGGCAGCGGTGAATTTCAGTTCAGTCCCATGCGGATTCGCTAGTGCTGTGGTGTATTGTAAGAGATCAGCTTACATTTCGATTTCATTCATTACATACGGTTTCTACCAGCTTTTTTAATTTGTTTATATTTTCATTGTAAATAAAGTGTAAATATAGTGTTGTCAAGTTTGCTATCTTAGTTCCAGAAATTTCGTTTATTTGAGTGGCTGAACTTGAACTTGAGGGGGCTAGTCAGCTAGCAAGAAAGCTGCGCACGGATGCCAAGCATTGCTGATTTAATTTTGGCGAAGCCATTTGCCAGTCTTCCTTTCGAGGAAAAAATTAAAATTAAAGAGCAGGGTAGACCAACGCCTCAAATTGACTTGGTAAAAAAGGTCGGGAATAATACTCGTTCCTTTCAGCTCTCCTGGTACGAGAAAGTGAATTGGCTAACAGCAAGTGACCCACATCAACAACAGTAAATAGGCTACTTTAGTAATATGTCATGGATGGACCAAAAATATAGAATCTATTTAAAATGTTTATGCTGAGTATATTATATTGGAATATATATTTTTCTGGATATGAATTAAACACAGCTACAATTTGGAAAACATTTTTAAACAAAAACACAGCCGAAAACATTTCACACTACAGACCTGGATTAAAAGTGAAGGGTTATCAAAATTGTCAATAAAACATTTCTCAGTCAAAATAAGTAAAATATAGGGAAAGAGTCATTGAATGAAATGTGTGGCACCCAGCTCTATGTTTGGCTCCCCAAGGTCAGTGCTTGTGCCTATTCCAGAACACTCTGCTGTTACTGCTGAGGTTCCTGACAAAGAGCTGCTTTCAATAATGATCAATTTTTAAACAACATGCCACAATTTTAAAATATAAAATGTTAAAATATACCCCTCCCCCCCAACACCACCATCATGTATATTGGACAGTAGGCTAATGGGCCAAAAGAACCTGTTATTTCAGTTTGTGACGCTGCCAACAATCAGCCAGATCAGAGGCAAGAGTATGGGCAAAATTGATGTGTTTTTTCTTTCTTTTAAAATCTGGGAATATCGTAACCGACCAGCCTCCCCTGTTTGAAAGACTACCAGCCGCCACTGTTTTAAAATGATCATATTTATACATACTGTAGTTATTTATCCACATACTGCCACCTTGCATACTGTCATATTTTTATGTTTAATGCATGATTATTATTATTATTATTATTATTAGTTTAACTGTGCTTCTCTGTGTGCCTTTAAACTGCCCCAAGGGGACAAATAAAGTGTTTTGAATTGAATTGAACTGAATTAAGTTATTGATGCTGGTCTACAAAACATTACATGGACTCACTCTGACATACTGAGAGGAACTGTTGTGCGTAGATTCCAAACCTCACAGACTGAGGTCGAATGGGAAGAAGCTCCTGGCTGCTCCAAGGACCAACAACAAAAGTTACGGTGATGGAGCATTTTCATCAGCTGGACCAAGACTGTGGAATAAGCTCCTGTAGTTCCTTCATAAAGCTGATTCAGATGGAACCTTCAAGACTGAGCTAGATACATTACTTTTACAACATTATTATTATTATTATTATTATTATTATTATTATTATTATTATTATTACCTATGATTTGAATACTAATCTTCATTTCATTTAAATTGTTTTCATAATATTTAATACATGTAAACACTAATTTACATTTGCTTTTATTGTTAATTTATTATTTGCTCACATCATGATTTTTATTGTTAGAGAATTGAGACTCTAAAATGCTTTGAAATAAATTAGATATTTTTACAGCACACACAGAGACTCGATACATGTTTCAGATTCATACACATTAATAACTAAAAATAAATTATTAGTGTTATTATTAATAACAGGACAATTTTTCCCTCCACTAGATGGCAGTAAAGCGCTTCCAACCTGAGATTACTGTTGAGTGAAATGTGTTTTTCTCTGAACTGTCCTGCTGAGGGCGCTGTTAGGATGCTGCTGGATTATCTCATCTCATCTCATTATCTCTAGCCGCTTTATCCTGTTCTACAGGGTCGCAGGCAAGCTGGAGCCTATCCCAGCTGACTACGGGCGAAAGGCGGGGTACACCCTGGACAAGTCGCCAGGTCATCACAGGGCTTGCTGGATTATTATTATTATTATTATTATTATTATTATTATTATTATCAAAACCTAAATATTATAGAAAACAAAAGATCATAATAAAAATGAAATCGGGGATCACGGGCTTCAGCCGGGTTTCAGTCCAAATCAAACCACAGCAGCACTTCATCAACTTCTGTCAAATCAGAACTCGATGGTCCCCATAAGGAAAGTGTTGTTGTTGTTGTTGTTGTTTTGGACAATAAATAAATCAAAGAGGCAAAACGTGTCCTTTTCATTCCTGAGGTTGGGGTTGGGGTTCGGTTCAGCTGCAGTCACAGCATTAATTAAGTGCATTAATAATGATGTCAGTGGAAGGTCCTCAGAAGGACAGGAAGACTAATGTGTGTGTGTGTGTGTGTTTACATTTATTCATTTAGCTGAAGCTTTTATGATCCAGTGGAGATGCCGAGGGTTAAGGGTCGAGCTCAAGGTGGTGCTGGGATTTGAACTCACAACCTTCTGATCAGTCGATAAATACTGATTTATTTTTTACTGCCTGAGATGTTCTATAAGGGCATCGACCACAGATTCATCACTACAAGAGCCGCTCACTCAACTCCAACACACATCATCACATTATACTCAAAATAATCAAAGCACTTTTATTTCATTGAATGGATAAAAATAGATGATTGTTACACAATATGAAAAAGAGCCAATAAAACTCTGCAGAATGTAAAATATTGACTTGTTCTCATTGTCTAAAGATAAAAAGTCACATTAACTTGTATATTGTTGATGAAGACGTAATATTAAAATGAACTGGCCATCACTCATTTAAAAAGTGAGAATATTGAATTAAAGCTGAGATTATAAAACAAACATCTGAGAATATTCAATGAAAACTGAGAATATAAAACAAAATCCTGAGAATAAGGAAACAAACCTGAGAATTTAAAATGAAAATCTGAGAATGCGTAATGAAACCTGTATATATATTTATGATACTTGCATAGACTATATCTGGCTTGTAACATCGCCAGCTACCGAATAAAAATGACAGCAAAAACGCAATATAGCAAGCGATCTAATGAGCACGTCATGGTCTGAATATTTCATAAAGGAATTCTCGAATCCGTCTCAATGAGATGTTTTACAGTTAAAAGCACAGCATTGAACATAAAGGTAAATGTGTCTTTAAAAATGTAAAAACACACATTGTTTTAAGGAATCCAAAGATTTGTGTTCTTTTGCCAAGTGGCTTATAGTTACTAAGACATTTGTAAAAGAGTGAATAACAGGTTGATAAATGTAAAAGATGAAGATGAATATTATATGAGTTGAGCTGAAATAATTGGTGAGATAAATGAGGTGTGGTGTGTCAGTGATATTGAAGCTGACTTATAGCATTAAAAGTGTTGTAAAAGAAAAGCTGGAGACATTGCATTAGGGAATATGAAAGGTGATTTAACTCTCCTCCTCTATTTGCTAATAACTCGGGGAAAATGAACACAGCTCAGGAAACATGACATTATTGGAAGGATAATAAAATCATTTTGTGTGTTTATAAAAGTTGAAATGTAATTTCCTGAGAAAAGGCCTTTGGTGGCGTGTCTCAGTCACATGGTCCCTGTCTTTCTGAGATTTCTCCTCCACGTCATCATATTCTGTAAAATAAATACATCGACCTCTTTAATAGATCCTGTGTATTGTATTAATCAGGATGTAAAAGCTTAAAAATACAGTCAGTGATGCACGATGTGGGAATGTCTTTAATATTCTATCAATAAAAAAGAGAAAAAAGGAGATTTATCAGTTCAGCTTTCTTAATATGAACACAGGCCATGTGTATAAGATGTGGAAGTAAATGAGACATAAATATAGGTCTTATCTAAACTGTGTAATAAATATGACGGCACTTGTTCAATGACAGAATGGAGATTACAGAACAGAAAGCTGATATTTATATTATATATGGTATAGAATAGAGTCACGCTTTAACTTTGCTGCCTTTGCACTCACGTACATTACCAGAATAAACAACTCACTCACTTTCTGTCTCTCCTCCATCCTGTTCCTCAGTGATGACATCATCATAATCTTCTGGACCGTCTCCTGAAGAAATCAATGAATCAGTAATAAACCCCTGTGTGTGTTGCTGTTCTAGTAAAATACTGAGTTACAGGGTGGTGTGATGAAGCTGAGTTACTGCTACCACCCTAACGTTGATCATTTACCTACAACAGCATGTCCCCAAGTGGTTTATTCCTCTTAGACCATGGGAATTTGCCAACAATTGCAGTTTTTCACTGAGTAAAGAATTAGATCTTGTACTTTTCATCCATTTATAGTTACAGATAATGTTGTATATCTTTGGAAAAATAAGTTTGTTCCTTTGCTCACTGATGTCATCGCAGCTATAAACAGTGGTTCCCTCAGCAGCTTTTCTTTTCTTTTTTGTTTATTTCCAGAAAAAAAAAACTGACCTGTTACGATGATTGGGTTTGTTTCCGTGGTAACCGCATCATCGTAGTTCTCGGACACGTCCTCTGTCAGAATGTGGAGATAAAAGCTATTAAATCCACATGAATGTCATTAATGATGGTTTGGATGCTTATGGATGCGACACTGTCACATTATTATCATACCTGTCAGTATAACTGACTTCTGATCAGCTGGAATGGCGTCATCATAATTCTCTGCTTCATCCTCTACACCAAAACACAGATATTTAAAGAGAGTTAAAGTTTACTGAAGTGGCAGTTTGTACACTGTGTATTTGATGACGCAATGCAAAATGACATCGTATACATGTCAAAAATGTCACGACACACAAAGCAAGAAACAAACTGATGTGCAGTGTGTGTGTTTAATTTCTACTGCTTTCTAAAACAAATCCCCAAACAGAACCACACCCTCCACGTTATCAGGGATTGGTCCAGCAGTGACGGCATCATCGTAGTCCTCTGGTGGCTCGACTCTTCCTGCATCACCTAAATGAAATAAAAGCAGAGGGTCTGTACAAACAGCTCCATCACATTCTGACCTCATGGTTTCATGTCAAGTCACTAAATTTATGGGATCAGTTCACAACTGCACCCACTTATGAAGTCACTGGTGTCGATGACGTCATCATAATACGCCGCCTTTTCTCCGATCCCAGACTTGACTGTAAAAAGAACCATTTGTTTGTTTGGGGTTTTTAAACACATTTATACTCAATAAAATCCTCATCCAAAGAAGCTTTGATCAATTTGATAAGAGGGATTTCAGAAGCTTAAAGTAAGATCAGGTTGATTGTGAGATGTCATGTGTCAGCATTAAAACACTGGAGTTCCTGTAATTCTTCGATACAATACATCATAATCACGTCTCAGAAAGGACACGTTTAGTCATTTCTGATTTTTAATTGCAATTCTAATCTCGTTCAGTTCATGGAGTTCGACAAACTCACACTCTGGGCTTTTTTACCTGAGAGAAGCTCATCATCCACATGCTCATACCCAGAATGCTGTTCTTCAGAGAGGAGACTTCCTGTTAGAGGAGAGCAGCACGGTCATGAGACACACACACACAGAGAGAGAGAGAGAGAGATGCACCTGTACAGGAAAACATTCACAGGAGAGCTGAACACAGGCGGAAAAAAGACGAGTTGCAGGTGTGTTTTGAGATTTTAAAGGACAGCTGGTGCAGATACCAGAAAATTGTCAAAGCTGAAAAGACAAAATATTTTTCTGATATTATTTGAAATAACTGTCATAAAGCTCACGTTCTTTTTAGTGCCATTAACACTGTTCTTAATTCCCCCCAATCTGCTCGTCCTGATGTTTCCCCAGAAACCTGTGAAAAATTCCTCCACTTCTTTGTGGACAAGATTGCGAGCCTTAGAGCATCATCTCACCCCCTTCTTATGAGCCGTCTATCACTGTCACTCGCTCTGCTGCTTTTACCCACTTTGAGCCTGTGTCTCTTTCTCTCTGAAAGCAAATTATTGGTCAGATGAAATCTTCAGCTTGTCCCACAGATGTTGTCCCCCCTCGCCTTTTTCAAGAGATTTTGGAAACTATTGGCCCAAACATCCAAATGGTTATGAACAGCAGTCTCTCCTCAGGTGCTGTTCCAGTACATTTGAAGCCTGCAGTAGTGCAACCACTGATCACAAAACCTCATCTGGACTCCGCAGTCCTCTCCGATTTTACACCAATTTCTAAACTGGCTTTCAAAAATTCTGGAGAAAGTTGTGCTCTTACAATTGCAATCTTTTTTAGACCCACACGGCGTTCTTGAGGTGTTCCAGTCTGGTTTTAAAGTCCTTCACAGCACTGAATCTGCACTTTTAAACGTTTGAACCATCTTTTATTGGCTACTGACTCCAGGGATTCTGCCGTTCTGATGCTTTTCCATCTCACAGCTGCATTCGACACAGTAGACCACAGCATCCTCATCTCCTGCCTGGAGCATTGTGTGGGCATTAAAGCTCCTGCTCTGGAGGGCTTCAGCTCTTACTTGTCCTGTACTGGCCTTCCTTCACTGACTCCCTGTAGGGTTTAGGATCCATTTTTATTTTCCAAAAACAACTCATTAAATGTGCTAGCTCCGCCCTCTCTCTCTGACCTTTTACAACCACACGTCCCATCAAGGTCACTCAGGTCACTGACCGGTTGCTTTGGGTGTCGTGTCCCAAAATCGAGGTTGAAGCCCAGGGGAGATGGTGCCTTTGCAGTTGTCGCCCCCAAACTGTTACCGTTGGATTGGTATTTTTGGTGATGTTTATTGTTTTCTTCCAAAAGTTTTTGGTTTTCGATGAAATTTTAACTGCTGGTAGCCACAGACAATGGAAACTCACTGACCCAAGATGAGTGACCTTGACCTATTTTTCAAGGTCACAGAGCACATTTTATGTGTTTTTTGTTGAAAATGTCATTTTATTTATTCCAGTTTCTCCTAAAGATATCAGGATTTCCCCCTGGATTTTATGTAAATAAATGATGAGATCATTTCCTGCGCAAAAAGCTTCGACGCTTCTGGACTGCGTTCGAAAACAGTTTGTTTCCCCTCGTCTCGTCTCATCTCGTCTTCTTCCACTTATCCGGGACCGGGTCGTGGAGGCAGCAGTCTAAGCATGGAAGCCCAAACTTCCCTTTCCCCAGACACCTCGGCCAGCTCCTCGGGATGAACACCGAGGCGTTCCCAGGCCAGCCGAGAGACATAGTCCCTCCAGCGTGTCCTGGGTCTTCCCCGGGGCCTCCTCCCAGGGGGACATGCCTGGAACACCTCCCCAGGGAGGCGTCCAGGAGGCATCCGAAAAAGATGCCCGAGCCACCTCAGCTGATTCCTCTCGATGTGGAGGAGCAGCGGCTGTACTCCGAGCTCCTCTCGAGTGACTGTGCTTCTCACCCTATCTCTAAGGGAGCGCCCAGCCACCCTGCGAAGGAAACTCATTTCGGCCGCTTGTATCCGCGATCTTGTTCTTTCGGTCATTACCCAAAGCTCATGACCATAGGTGAGAGTCGGAACGTAGATCGACCGGTAAATTGAGAGCTTCGCCTTTTGGCTCAGCTCCTTCTTCACCACGACGGACTGTTAAAGCGACCGCATCACTGCGGAGGCTGCACCGATCCGCCTGTCGGTCTCACGCTCCATCCTTCCCTCACTCATGAACAAGATCCTGAGATACTTAAACTCCTCCACTTGAGGCAGGACTTCTCCACCAACCTGGAGAGGGCAAGCCACCCTTTTCCGGTCGAGAACCATGGCCTTGGACATGGAGGTGCTGATTCTCATCCCAGCCACTTCACACTCGACTGCAAACCACCCCAGTGCATGCTGAAGGTCCTGGTTTGAAGAAGCCAAAAGGACAACATCATCCGCAAAAAGCAGAGATGAAATCCTGTGGTTCCCAAACAGGATTCCTTCCAGCCCCTGGCTGCGCCTAGAAATTCTGTCCATAAAAATTATGAACAGAACCAGTGACAAAGGGCAGCCCTGCCGGAGTCCAACATGCACTGGGAACAGGTCTGACTTACTGCCAGCAATGCGAACCAGACTCCTGCTCCATTCGTACAGGGACTGGACAGCCCTTAGCAAAGAGCCCCGAACCCCATACTCCCGAAGCACCCCCCACAGAATACCACAGGGGACACGGTCGAATGCCTTCTCCAGATCCACAAATCACATGTGGACTGGTTGGGCAAACTCCCATGAACCCTCAAGCACCCTATGAAGGGTATAGAGCTGGTCCAGTGTTCCACGACCAGGACAAAAACCGCATTGTTCCTCCTGGATCCGAGGTTTGACTATTGGTCGAATTCTCCTCTCCAGTACCCTGGAGTAAACCTTCCCTGGGAGGCTGAGAAGTGTGATTCCCCTATAATTGGAGCACATTCTCCGGTCCCCTTTCTTAAAAAGAGGGACCACCACCCCAGTCTGCCACTCCAGAGGCACTGTCCCCGACCGCCATGCAATGTTGCAGAGGCGTGTCAACCAAGACAGCCCCACAACATCCAGAGACTTGAGATACTCAGGGCAGATCTCATCCACCCCCGGTGCCTTGCCACCGAGGAGCTTGCAAACCACCTCAGTGACTTCGGCTTGGGTAATGGACGAGTCCACCTCTGAGTCATCAGCCTCAGTCTCCTCAGTGGAAGACATGACGGTGGGATTGAGGAGATCCTCAAAGTATTCCTTCCACCGCCCGACAATGTCCCCAGTCGAGGTCAACAGCTCCCCACCCGCACTGTAAACAGTGTTGGCAGAGTACTGCTTCCCCCTCCTGAGGTGCTGGATGGTTTGCCAGAATTTCTTCGAGGCCGACCGATAGTCCTTCTCCATGGCCTCCCCAAACTCCTCCCAGTTCCGAGTTTTTGCCTCCGCAACTGCCCGAGCTGCAGCACGCCTGGCCTGCCAATACCCGTCAGCTGCCTCAGGAGTCCCGGAGGTCAACATGGCCTGATAGGACTCCTTCTTCAGCTTGATGGCATCCCTTACTTCTGGTGTCCACCACCGGGTTCGGGGATTGCCGCCACGACAGGCACCGGAGACCTTGCGGCCACAGCTCCGAACAGCTGCGTCCACAATGGAGGTAGAGAACATGGTCCACTCAGACTCAATGTCCCCCGCCTCCCTCGGAAGCTGGGAAAAGCTCTCCCGGAGGTGGGAGTTAAAGACCTCCCCAACAGAGTGCTCGGCCAGACATTCCCAGCAGACCCTCACCACACGTTTGGGCCTGCCAGGTCTGTCCAGCTTCCTCCTCTGCCAGCAGATCCAACTCACCACCAGGTGGTGATCAGTTGACAGCTCAGTCCCTCTCTTCACCCGAGTGTCCAAGACATAGGGCCGGAGATCAGATGAAACGACTACAAAGTCTATCATTGACCTCCGACCTAAGGTGTCCTGGTGCCACGTGCACTTATGGACACCCCTATGCTCGAACATGGTGTTCATTATGGACAAACCGTGACTAGCACAGAAGTCCAATAACAAAACACCACTCGGGTTCAGATCGGGGAGGCCGTTCCTCCCAACCACGCCCCTCCAGGTGTCACTGTCATCGCCCACATGAGCATTGAAGTCCCCCAGTAGCACAATGGAGTCCCCAGTCTGAGCACCCGTCAGTACCTCTCCCAGGGACTCCAAGAAGGCTGGATACTCTATACTGCTATTTGGGCCGTAGGCACAAACAACAGCAAGAGCCCTCTCCCCAATCCGAAGGCGCAGAAAAGGCCCTCTCGTTCACTGGGGTAAACTTCAACACATGGCGGCTGAGCTGGGGAGCTATAAGCAAGCCCACACCAGCCCGCCACCGCTCACCACGGGCAACTCCAGAGAAGTGGAGAGTCCAGCCCCTCTCAAGGAGCTGGGTTCCAGAGCCCAAGCTGTGCGTGGAGGTGAGCCCGACTATCTCTAGCCAGTACCTCTGAACCTCCCGCACAAGCTCAGGCTCTTCCCCCCCAGCGAAGTGACATTCCATGTCCCAACAGCCAGCTGCTGTGTCCGGGGATCAGGTCGTTGAGGCCCCTGCCTTCGACTGCCACCCAATCCACACTGCACCAATCCCCTACTGCTACCTCTGTGGGTGGTGAACCCACAGGAGGTTAGGCCCACATCACCTCTTCGGGCTGAGCCCGGCCGGGCCCCATGGGCAAAGGCCCGGCCACCAAGCGCTCGCATATGAGCCCCAACCCCAGGCCTGGCTCCAGGGTGGGGCCCCGGCTGCATCATACCAGGCGACATCACGGTCCTTGATTTTTTTTCCATAGGGGTTTTGGTGAACTGCTCTTGGTCTGACCTGTCACCTAGGACCTGTCTGCCTTGGGAAACCCTGACAGGGGCATAATGCCCCCGACAACATAGCTCCTAGGATCATTCAAGCACACAAACCCCTCCACCACAATAAGGTGGCAGTTCTAGGAGGGGTTCCTCAACAGCCAAAACCACAACATGTTCATAAACACCAATGGTGCCAAAAGTTATGATTTGCTCTGGACCAGTGCAGGTTCTTCTTTGGTCAAGAATTCTTTATCAGTTTTTGAAAAATTGAATTTAATGTATTTTGGCGTTCGCAAAAATGGTCACTCTCGCCATTTCACCATGAAATATTGATTTTGGCTTCTAATATGTTCCAGTAAACGACCCCAAACACCGACCCGTTCTACCAGAATCAAGTGTCTAATCTGACCTTTGACCTACTGTGAGAGGTCAAAAAGGTCATTTTCTGTTTCTGACTGTACTATTTTCAAAAAATCATAAAAATAGTTTCATATTTACAGACAATGACCTTGTATTTTTTCTTTAGTGCAGATTCTTTTGTAGATTATTGACAAACTGATATATTTTATCAAAAGCTGGAGATAAAAATGGCAGAAATTCCCCAGTGTGATGGTGATCACTGAAAACTTTGCGTCGGTGTTTTCTCCACTTTTACCCGAAACTCTGACCTCGACATAAATGAAATGTATTATTCACTGTGTATAATTTACATCTGCTCTTTCTGTTTGTTCTGTCAAATCACAGGTTTCTCTGATATTTTCAGCTCTAAAGTCTGAAATCTATCAAAAGAGACAAAAATGTCATTTTCACCATGAAATAAAGTTTTTCGCTGAGAACATGTGACAGTAAACGACCCCAAATATCCACCCATTCTCCCTGAATCAACTGTCAGATTTGCCCTTTGAGCTCCTTTGCGAGGTCGGGTCGGTGATGTTCAGTTTTTAATGCACTAATTGCGTCAGCTGTTTCCATGGACAGATACTTTAGGGAGTAAACACAATCTTCAGTGCAGATTGTAATGGAAATAAAACACAAACAGATGGAGTTTGTATAAAATGATCCAGAAGAGGAAAGTTGTGTTTAAAAAGAGAAGTGGATGAGGTTTGTGTGTCAGTGTGTAAGAAGAGAAATCATCGTCAGGCTTTTAAAAAGTGTAACTGGTGAACAGTGCAGTGAAAGTGTAGATTGGATGGAGTGTAAATGCATCGTAAGAAGAGTCACATTACACAACTCTGTGTGTGTGTGTGTGTGTGGGGGGGGGGGGGGGGGGGGAACTGTCTGGAGTGAGCCGCGAGGTGAATGTCGCTCGGTGTGAAGCAAATGGTGCGAGACTGTTAACATTAACATTGTCAGTTTACGTTTGAAACAGATGAAGATTCGAAATTATCAGTGACATTTTCAGATTATTATTATTATTATTATTATTATTATTTGATGGTGTGATTTGTCTCTTAACTTGGTGTTTGTGTGTTATTGTGGTGTTTTATGGTGTGTGTTGTGATGATTGTACAGCACTTTGCTCAACTGCTGGTGTTTTTAAATTTGCTTTATAAATAAATTTGACTCGACTCGATGTTCAAACGCAGCAAATCAGAAGCTTTAATAGATGTTTATCAGCAGAATTCTGTCTCGACACCACATGGACTCCAACTGCACACTTCCTCTCACACACACTTATTTTTATTCATTTTTGGTAAATCACACACACACACACACACACACACACACACACACACACACACACACACACACACGGAGGGAGAGAGTAATGCACCTGTACAGGAACACACACACACACACACACACACACACTTGCACTAAATCAGAAGCTTTAATTGATGTTTATCAGCAGAATTCTGTCTCGACACCACATGGACTCCAACTGCACACTTCCTCTCACACACTTATTTTTATTCATTTTTATTGATTTGTTGTAAAGAAATAAATCTCAGTGGATTTGGGGGAAAATATTGTTTGAAGGGCCGCTCCCACAATAACTCTAACTCTAACTATAAATAACTGGGTCCCCTGCAGTGTATGTGGTCGGTGCTCACACCAGAGCGATATGGATCCCTATAGCCCAGGCCTGGGTTTATCCGTATCGCTGCTTCTGGAGCGATGTTTCCAGGCCTGGACCTGATCCCATCAAACATCTGACCAATCAGCTCATTGTTTAAACCAACAATCATGAATATTTATTTCCCTGAGGGTCAGGACCAAGCGATATTATAGTGGGGATTATAGTTGTGGTGTTTCTGCTCCAGACTGGAACTAAACTCAGGCAGAGGGAGAGTCAGAGTTGGAGTTATAGGTAGAGTTATAGTTATGGGTGTTGTGGGACCGGGCCCTCAGTGTGATGGAGATCAGTTCACATCTCACTCACTTCTTTGAGTGGAGCTCCTGCTTCTTCTAGTGATGGATCTGTGGTTGATCTCCTCATAGACTGCCTCAGGCTGAGTCTTACGCCTCGTCTTAGAGACATCTGGGAGTGGAGAATAATAATAATAATAATAATAATGAGTTTGTATTTGTGAATAATTCTGAATACCAATTTTGAATAAAGTGAGCGATTGTAAATAATATAATCCAACAATAGAGTTGGTGTTGTAGAGAAAAGAAAATGTGTGAATGTGCCGTACCTCTCCTGAGCGCTCTGTTCTGGTAAAACAGGAGCAGCAGAAGCACTAAGGCCAGGAAGAGCAGCGTTCCCAACACAAAGAGAACCAGTGGAGGGATGGATGGAGGAGTTGGAGTGGCTGTTACTGAAGTCAGAAACACAGAAGAGGATCTCAATACGACACTGTAATCATAAATATTTAGAAAAATACTGAACAGGAGCAATTATTGTACTGGAACAAATATACAGACCTGATGTGGTGGTGGCGGCGGCGGTGGTGGTGGTGGTGGTGGTGGTGGGTGTCGCCGTGGACACAGTGGATATGTCTGTATTTACAAAAAGAAAAAAACATTTCTATCCTCCAATAAAAATAAACTCTCACTCAATAAGGTTTATGAGATGCTGATGAGTGAATTATTGTTTCAGATCTGAGCTTTCAAGATTCCATCGAAGATTATAAATAAAAGTCAGCAAGTTTTAACACTGGGAGAAAAGTGTAATGAGCGGAGACAGAAAGCTGAAAAGTTAGTGCACCCCTCTGACCTGCACAGGTGACTCCAGCATGAGAGCAGTCAGTGTGTTTCTTCAGGGAATGATGACAGTCCCACAGGTGAATCTCATCCCCTCGACACTTCACTCTGTTCAGCCAGATCGTCCCTTCACCAGGACCAGGAACATTCCTCTCAGCTCTCAGCGCCGACCCACAGCCCAGCTGTCTGCACACCACCTGAGCGTTCCTGATGTTCCACTGATCATCACAAACGGAGCCCCACGTAGCGTTATGATACACCTCCAACCTCCCAGAGCAGCTTCCCTTATCTCCCCTCAGCCTGAGAGACCAGCGCTCTACATCACACACATCACACATGAGGAAACACACCCACGCTGAAGAACAGCTCCAGTCACACAGCTCACTACAACACAATGATAATACAACCTTATATTACACTCAACATGGGCTCGTTTACCAAAAACACTTTCTGAGGTCTTCTGAAAAAGAATCTCAGACCAACTCCATATCCAGGTGTTTACTTTGATGTGTTATTCATAAATAAAGGAATGAATTGCTGCTGAATGAAATCGTGTAAAGCAGTAAGATCAGCTTTGGGTTCTGTTTCCTGATTTGATCTCTTTTGGTTGAATTTTCATGAAGTGTGAGGAAGACTGATGCCCTCAGGATGGTTCTATGAGGAAATCCATTCAAGTCCTCAGAAAATGATTTTATAAACACATGAGGAAATATCTTCTGTCACGAACAAATGCAAATGAAGAACAGTACAAAAAGCTTTTCCTTATCCATCCTTACTTGAGCAATGTTTCTGAGAGGGAAATGAAGAGCACTTTTCTCGTGGATGGAGAGACTTTCCATCATCTGCAGGATTAAAATCCATGCATTAATGAAAAGGTTTCACATGCAGGTTTATCTCTCAGAGCAGACTTTCCTCAGACTTTTCACAGGATTTTTTACCAAATACACTTTATATTTCAGCAACATTAGTTATACACTATTCACAATGACACACTGCAGTTTATGGCAACGGACAGAAGCAGAAAAGTCTGAATCCACCCACCTGTACAGGTAATATGAACCACCTCATCATCATTATCACAGCTGTTCTGTCCCCAGGGTGAAGATGGACACTGCAACAGATTAGAGTCGTGTTTCCTACACTTCATATGATCCAGCCAGTTCGGAGCAGATTTTATTCTCGCTGCAGTGTTTGACAGACTGCCACGTCTTCCACAGTTCAGCTCTCGACACACCATGTCTGCTGTTTCGAACTCCTGCTCCATCTGATTGTGACACACATTACCCCAGGTTCCATTGTAGAACACTTCCAGATTCCCCTCACAGCCCTCCGTGAGTCGGATCTCTTTAAACTCTGCTGGAAGAAGAACGACTTCGACTTCATTTGTAAAAATCCTGTTTTATTGACTCAGTTAAAGATGTGTAATATTATCTTTCTGTAAAAAGATATTCAACATGGATGACATTTATAAACAGCTCCATACTCTCATGTTGAATTTCAGGAACTTTGGAGCTGAGTTTTGAAACACAGACATGTCCATATTTAACAGGTTTAATCTCAGTCATCACACTGTACCTGAGCACACGACTCCTACGTCCTCCTGGTGTCCACATTCACCCTCTTCACACCGCTGAAATCTGCAGTTCCACAGGGACGTCTCGTTCCCCTCACACTCCACCTCATTCAGCCATATGGACCCAGTTCCAGGACCAAACCAGGCTGGTATGCGGGTACTGAGGGCCTCTCCACACTGCAGCTGTCTGCACACCACCTGCGCATCCTCAATATCCCACGAGTCATCACACACTGTCCCCCATGAGCCGCTGTGGAAAACCTCCAGCCTTCCTGCACAGTCTCCACCAGAACCAACCAGCCTGATGGACCTGGGGTCTGAGTTAAAGATTTATTTAATTTTTAGACTTTTGTAGACTATGTGATTATTCTGTGTATTTAATGGAACACTTTAGAATGATAAAACATTGATTCCTGTTGTTAATCGCTGCTCATTGGTCGGTGTTGTGCTGCTTACCTGAGCAGGTGATGTACAGCTGTTCCCCGGAGCTGCAGCTGACATTTTGTGCTCTGCTGCAGTTCCCCAGATGAGCTTCAGTCCCAGAGCAGCTGAAACCCGTTACACACATGTGTTTGTGTTCAGTGGTGGATGGAGAGGAGCGGTAGTTCAGCACGGAGCCACAGCCCAGCTGTCTGCAGAGCACAGACGCCTCAGACAGACTCCACGAGTCCAGGAGAACTCTCCTCCAGTCCTGCCTGAAATAAATCTCCACCTCCCCCTGACACTCGCTCCCTCCAGACAACCGCACTCGCCCCTCATGAAACGCCACGGATGAGCCTGAAGCAGAAGAACATGGTTTAAATATTCTAATGAACACTGACTTTATTCACTAACGTGGTGTACGTGACGTTAATATCTCACCATTACAGATGACTCCAGCATCGTGTTGATGAGAGCATGCAGCTCGACTCCATGATGAGACGCCACATTGTGAGAGGTGTGTCTCATTCCCCTGACAATCAAACACATCAGCCCAGATGTGGCCACGCCCCTCCCCAAACCAGTCGACCTCCACCACAGCCACAGCACTCCCACAATCCAGCTGTGCACAGAGAACATCTGCAGCTCTCCTATCCCAGCTTACAGCACAAACTGTGCCCCACTCACTGAGGTACTGGAGCTCCACTCGACCGGAACAGGAGTCCGATCCGTTCACCAGCCGCGCCCCTGTGTGAGCTGAACAAACAGCCGAGAGCTCGGTGAAAGAGGAAAATTAACAAAGGCAGCTTAAAGTTTGATTGACAGGTTTGTGGTCTCTATTTAAACAGAAGTTAAATCATGATACTTAACCAGAACATTTTAATCCCACATCGTTGTCATGGGAGCAGGTTGAGTGTTTGAGTGAAGATGCTGTTGGACAGAAGTAAATCTCAGATTCGGTTCCTCTACACTGACGCTCCTCTGTCCACACCTGACCCTCCCCTCGGCCAAAAGCAGCTGATCCCAGCACCTCCACAGGAATCCCACAGCCCAGCTCTCTGCACACAACCTCTGCATCCTGCTGGTCAAAGTCAGCATCACACACTGTGGACCAGGAACCTCCATGAAGCACCTCCACTCTCCCAGAGCACCGGTGAGGACCAGCAGAGAGTCTCGGCTTTCTGTGACCTGGGTTTGATTTCAGTGTGTAAATATTGGACACATTTTCAGTCAGAATATCAATAAATCATTTCAATGGAGTTGCAAAATTTTTCAATCAAATAAAATTTAAAATTAATTGAGATAAATTATTTGTATAATTTAAATTAGTTGAATCAATAAAAATAATAATTTTACTATTTGTAATATTTTTTCATAAATACAGCAGTTTACCTGAACAGGTGACTCCAGCATCATTACCGTGATTACAGTATTGTTCCCCCCTCCCATCTGATCGACAGATCTTCAGTGTCGACTCTGATCCTCTACACGCCACACCAACCATCCAGATTGGTCCTGATCCCGGGCCAAAATGACCATATTTTGGTGCACTTACAGCGTCCCCACAGCGCAGCTCTCTACACACCACTGCAGCATCTTTCAGATCCCAGCCACCACCACACACTGTTCCCCACTGAGCATCCTGAAGAAGCTCCACTCTCCCAGCACAGCGACTCCCACCATTCACCAACCTCACACTGCCTGAGAGAGAGAGAGAGAGAGAGAGAGAGAGAGTGTGAGAGAGTGTGTGTGTGTGTGTGTGTGTGAGAGAGAGAGAGAGAGAGAGAGAGAGACACACACACACACACTCTCTCTCTCTCTCTCTCTCAGAGAGAGAGTGTGTGTGTGTGTGTGTGTGTGTGTGTGTGTGTGTGTGTGTGTGTGTGTGTCTCTCTCTCACACACACACACACACACACACACACACACACACTCTCTCTCTTTCTCTCTCATACACACACACTCTCTCACACACACACACTCTCTCTTTCTCTCTCTCACACACACATACTCTCTCTCTCTCTCTCTTTCTCTCTCATACACACACACACACACACACACACACACACACACACTCTCTCTCTCTCTCTCTCTCTCAACATTTGATTAAACTTAATGTTATGACATACTTACTGAAATTAATCATATTAATAATTTCATGAGCTGTAATCCATTTTTTTGTAAATAAATGAGTTTACCTGAGCAGGTGACTCCAGCATCTTCACCATGACTACAGTTATGTTTCCCCCTTCCTCCTGATGTACAGTTCTTCAGTGTCGACTCTGATCCATTACACTCCACACCAGCCATCCAGATTGGTCCTGATCCTTCTCCAAAGTGACCATATTGTGGTGCATCTACAGCGTCCCCACAGCGCAGCTCTCTACACACCACTGCAGCATCGACCAGATCCCAGCTAACACCACACACTGTTCCCCACTGAGCATCCTGAAGAAGCTCCACTCTCCCAGCACAGCGACTCCCACCATTCACCAACCTCACACTCACACTGCCTGAGAGAGAGAGAGAGAGAGAGAGAGAGAGAGAGAGAGAGAGTGTGTGTGTGTGTGTGTGTGTGTGTGTGTGTGTGTGTGTGTGAGAGAGAGAGAGTGTGTGTGTGTGTGTGTGTGTGTGTGTGTGTGTGTGTGTGTGTGTGTGTGTGTGTGAGAGAGAGTGTGTGTGTGTGTGTGTGTGTGTGTGTGTGTGTGTGTGAGTGAGAGAGAGAGAGAGAGAGTGTGTGTGTGTGTGTGTGTGTGTGTGTGTGTGTGAGAGAGAGAGAGAGAGAGAGAGAGAGAGAGAGGTTTTATTTTATGTTTTATAAGGACTCTCTCAACATTTAATTAAAATCAATGTAATTATGTAATTAAATAAGTGAAATTAATGATGTTAAAAATATAATTACAAAAATATTGGAATCTATTTTGTAAATAAATGAGTTTACCTGAGCAGGTGACTCCAGCATCTTCTCTATGATCACAGTCATTTACACCCCACCCATCTGATGTACAGTTCTTCAGTGTCGACTCTGATCCTCCACACGCCACTTCATCCATCCAGATTGGTCCTGATCCTTCTCCAAAATAAGCAGCAGGCAGTGCATTTACAGCGTCCCCACAGCGCAGCTCTCTACACACCACTGCAGCATCGACCAGATCCCAGTCATCACCACACACTGTTCCCCACTGAGCATCCTGAAGAACCTCCACTCTCCCAGCACAGCGACTCCCACCATTCACCAACCTCACACTGCCTGAGAGAGAGAGAGAGAGAGAGAGAGAGAGAGGTTTTATTTGATGGTATGGTTTATGAGGACACTCTCTCTCTCTCTCTCTCTCTCTCTCTCTCCCCTGAATGATTTTTTAAATATCTTGGATGATGTGTTAAAGTGTGATTCTGAAGAGATTTGATTTCTGCTGGGGATTTGAATTGTACTGAGCTGGGTTTAGATAGAAATCATGTCGAGCCTCATACACCATCACGCAGAAGACTCACTGAGTTCATTAATTCCCATCATCTTGCTGACTGATGGAGAAATTTTCATTTGAACCAAAAACAATATGCATGGGTTCATTTCAATAATAATATGTTATCTTTGGCAAGACTAGACAGATTTTATGGTTTTAAACATCAGCTCAGTTCCTTTAGAAGTTGTTTTATCCTACCAGTAGGGTTCTCTGATCACAGTATGGCACTTTGCACTTTTTGTGTAAATGCCACCAGGCATAAGATTGCTTAGGGGCATTTATGAGAAGTGATCCATCCTGACCAGACCTATTGTGTGTGGGCAGGCTCAGCCATGATCATATTTCTTATTTATTACACACAGTGTAGAAACTGGAGAACTTTTACATTTGTGTCTTGGCCTTGTCTCAGTTCATCAAGAAAAGGTGTTTGATAGGGTTGAGGATAATTATCTTTGGAGCGTCTTGACTGCTTTTGGTTTGAATCCTGATGTTATAAATAAAATAAGAGCTCTGTACCGTGACAATGAGAGTATTCTGAAAATGAATGGTGATTTGTGTGCTCCCTTTAAGGTTAATCGGGGGATTCGATAATGATGCCCCTTGTCTGGTATGTTATACTCCTTAGTTATTGAGCCTCTTTTAGTGCGACTGAGAGCTAAATTGCAAGGTGTAACTCTTCCAGAATGTAAATCCTCTTTCAAGTTATCGGCTTATGCGGATGACATGGCCATACTCATTGGAAGCCAAAGGGATGTGGACATCATGTTGGAAGTGTTTAATGATTTTAATTTTTTATCCTCTGCCAAGGTTAACTGGGGAAAAAGTGTGGCTTTGTTAGTTGGAAACTGGTCCGATGGAACACCAAGCCTCCCAGGTGGTTTAATTTGGTCCAGGGAGGGTTTTAAATATTTGTTTGTTTTTTTCCTTGGGGATAAGAATTTTATACAGAAAAATTTTGAGAGGATCATTGAGAAGCTTAAGGGCCATCTTGACAAATAGAGTTTTTTAGTTAAAAATATGTCCTACGGGGGGGGGGGGTGTTCTTATAATCAATAACTTGATGGCATCATCCCTTTGGCACAGACTTGCCTATATCGACCATCAAGCACATCCATCCATCCATCCATTCATCCAATATCCATAAGCAATTATCCTGTACAGGG
Organism: Neoarius graeffei; assembly: GCF_027579695.1. Taxonomy (NCBI): domain Eukaryota; kingdom Metazoa; phylum Chordata; class Actinopteri; order Siluriformes; family Ariidae; genus Neoarius; species Neoarius graeffei. The sequence continues at coordinate 527,516 of NC_083589.1, read as the reverse complement.
TCACAGGCTGGAGCCTATCCCAGCTGACTATGGGTGAGAGGCGAGTTCACCCTGGACAAGTCACCAGGTCATCACAGGGCTGACACATAGACACAGACAACCATTCACACTCACATTCACACCTACACTCAATTTAGAGTCACCAGTTAACCTAACCTGCATGTCTTTGGACTGTGGGGGAAACCGGAGCACCCAGAAGAAACCCACGTGGACATGGGGAGAACATGCAAACTCCACACAGAAAGGCCCCCATCAGCCATTGGGCTCGAACCCAGAACCTTCTTGCTGTGATGCAACAATGCAAACCACTAAACCACCATGCCGCCCCTCCAGCACATGTATTGTTCAAAATACAAAGAGTATGAGTTTAATTCTTTTGGGACAGTCTGCACTGGGTCCCACAGAGTGTCCCTTCCCTGCCCAAAGATGAAGGTGGACACCTGGTTCACCTGCTGAGTAGGATAGCAGCTTTTATGGTTGGTAGAAGAGAGCAACTGGACTTGCTTGAAAAGTCTTGAAGACGTTTCGCCTCTCATCCGAAAGGCATCCTCAGTTCTGTCTGTCTAATAGGGAGTATCAAGTATTTATCCTCTCATGGATCATCATAGAATCCGAATCAGAATGCTGATGGCTGCATTGTAGGTGGCTGATAGATGTCATAGACACCCACCTCTGTTCAGTGATGGTCGTTCCAGGTTGACAAAAATGAACGATCCTCTCTGGCTAAGATGTCTGCCAGTTTTCTGGAAGTCTCTTCAAGACTTTTCAAGCAAGTCCAGTTGCTCTCTTCTACCAACCACAGATTACTATGTACCTGGTTGACTGAGTATCTTCACAGATATGATAGCAGCTTTTCATCTTTTGAACAGACCTGTAGACTCCAGCTGGAAAGCTGTGGCATGTGCTAGTCTCAGGACCTTCATGGGCTTGTGTCTGGATAGGACCCTTTTCTGGATGAATCCAACTCTAATGAACCTTAACAAACTCCCTGTGTTTTATCACAATGTTTTTTAAAGGATGGACTCTTTTAACAGTATCGAGAGTTCAGAACATAAGTTCTCTCTATTGGCTCCTGTGGGAGCCACTGATCTATGGTTCAATCCTGGATCTCACATGAGAGAAGCATTTTCCTGCACTTACAGAAGTGTTTTCCAAGGCTGGAGTCATGGTCATGGTCCTCCTGAAGTTAGCAGGACCAGATCCATCTGTGGGGTCACAAAGTTCCGTTAGGAATTGCATTCTTTTTTGACAGAAGGGGGTTTAAGAATGTTGGTTCATTATTCAAGGGGTCTAAATCCATCCAAATGAGTGAGATCCAGGACCTAATGTTAGTGTGTCTTCAAAAGTTTCTTTTGGTTTTTGAAGAAAGAGCATTTAGCTTTTGTGGGTCCCAATTTAGCCTCTGGAAAGGCTCTTTACAAATTGTGTGAAATCGCTAAATAAGAAGTGTCTTGAGAACAGAGCTGACACACCTTGGCGTGCTGTGGTCAAACCACAGTGGGGAGTTTCTACAAGTCACCATTCATTAAAAAGGTTGGGGATTTACAGTGGAGGATTTTACATGGTGCAGTTGCTGTTAATTCTTTTATTAGTGTTGTAAATTGTGATGTGAGGCAGGAAGGCCCTTTTTGCACACTAAGGGAAACTGTGTTTCATGCTTTCATGCAGTGTGTATGACTGAAGCCTTTATTTTCCATTTTACGGAAACTGATTGGTCTTTTTAATGAAAATGTCTCAATGGAAACTTTGATCTTTGGTTGTAAATATTGAGAGAAATTATGGTATAAGTGTCAGCTGATGAATTCCATCATTGGGCAGGCTAAGATGGCTGTATATGTTAGCAGGAGGAACAAAGTGGAGCCCAGTTCAGGGTACAGCAGAGTAATGGTGTTTACAACCTGGATAAAATCAAGGATTTTCACTGATTTTCATCTCTATAAAGAAATGAAAGACCTTGAAACCTTCAAGAATATCTAGTTTCAGAAAAGAGCTGTGTGTATCATCATAGAAGATGAGGCACAATTTCAGAACTTATTAGAGTTTTCTGTACCGACTGATTCATGTTTCGTTTCCTCTGTTATTTCTTTATTTACTTACTTGCTGATTTATTTGTTTATTTAAAAACATCTTTTTTAACAAAATGACAAAGTGAGATTCTTTTATGTCTGTCGTGTTTAAACTTTTGGGAATAAAGAAATTCAAAATTCTCTCTCTCTCACACACACACTCCTTCTCTCAGACTCATGCATGAACACAGCCTTGTGTTAGTTCAGGTGTTTTTACTCACAATAAATCATGTGTAAACTCTAAACATTAATCTGGAGCTGATTTTATAACTGATGCCTCAGAAAAAACCCTGAGGATGGTGTGTGTTTGCTCATTTACAGCTTTTTAAATTCTATAACAATGAAAGTTTCACTGCTTATAAAGTTATGATGGCTCCAGGAAACTTTCTCAGATTTCATGATTAAAAATCATCCCTCCTGTTAAAGTGAGAAGTGTGTGATGTTTTAGTGTGAATAATCAGTGTGTTCTTACCTGCAGCGGAGAGACTGATTGTGGAAGAGAGAATCATAAAACTAAGACAGATTTCCATCTCCCTCCTCACTGTACACGATGTGTTCACATCCACTCACCCAGAGAGACTGAGAGAAGTGTGTCCCCTCACTCAGCCCCTAGAGAGAGAGAGAGAGAGAGAGAGAGAGACCAATCACACTCACTGTTACCTTATTAGAAAGATGAGAGGAAATCATCACACAGCCTCAAGAACAAATCAGATGAGGCATCTTTCACTTTCTCCATATATATCAAAATAACATCAGCGCTGATGAACAGAGCTCCTCCTCCTGGGTCTGAGGTGTGAGACTGATGAACAGAGCTCCTCCTCCCAGCTCTGAGGTGTGAGACTGATGAACAGAGCTCCTCCTCCCGGCTCTGCGGTGTGTGACTGATGAACAGAGCTCCTCCTCCCGGCTCTGAGGTGTGTGACTGATGAACAGAGCTCCTCCTCCTGGCTCTGAGGGGTGTGACTGATGAACAGAGCTCCTCCTCCTGGCTCTGAGGGGTGTGACTGATGAACAGAGCTCCTCCTCCCGGCTCTGAGCCATGTGACTGATGAGAATCAACCACATCACACACTGATTTCAGAGAGAGGAAGCACTCGGCTCTCATACAGCATTAATTCCTGACAGCTGCACAGATCAGATACACACACTGATAAACCACTGCAGCACACTGCAAATACATCAGCTATACACACACACACACACACACATACAAAAAAGTATTATAAAAATATTAAATGAAAAAAGGGATTTATATATATATATATATATATATATATATATATATATATATATATATTGTGTGTGTGTGTATATATATATATATATATATATATATATATATATATATATATATATATATATAACAAATAAAACTAATCCCAGTGCCCCTTGTGAATAGTGTATGTGTGTGGAGTTCTGATGTGTGTAATTTCAGTCTGAAGTCATCATTCTGTGGATTTAACTCAACTCTGAACACGGCTCATTCTCTTTAAAATGATGTAAATGTATTTATCTCCATCTTATTCAAGTAGTGTAGTGGAGATGTGGGCATGGCTAAATTAGATGATGTATGTGTATAAACTCATGATTGATGATGTTTGTGTCCCTGAGAATAGAATCTTTATTGTTATCGTACAGGTACAGTCACATTTGGGTTGCAGTAAAAAAAAGTCCTAAAATTTCCAGAATTAGAAATAAAAATATGGATGTATATAATGATGAGAATGTGGGCTGTAGAACAGTACAGCAGCTTATAGAGGTAGTCAGGGGCAGGTGAAAGGGCAATAGTGCAGTATCAGCTTGTGCAATATTGATTTATTCCTTGTCCGTGATTGAGATTTTAAAATCTGGAGATAAACGATATAATCATCCTGACCTGATGGCTGATTCATGAGCTTGGGAATTGCTTGCCGGTGTCGTGTCCAATTCAGACTCCTGGCAGAATCAGACTGCTCTTCATGTGTGTTACAGAATCCGTATAGTGAAGCTGCATATTTCCTCCAGTTTCTGTTGAGAACATGCGATGTGAGGAAAAGGACACTATGAGGCCTGCATGCATGTGAAGGGAAGTTGGATTCTGAACAGCGCACTCACAAAGTCTTCAGGTCATTAGATGCATTTAGTTTCACTGTGAGGCTCTTTGTTGGGATGTTTTGCGTTATTCTGGTGGTTACTGTGGAGGACAATTAAAAATGAACTGCAATCTACCAAGAGAAGAGAAACAGCAGAAATCAGGTCCGTCTGCATGTGCACATGAAGGGGAGTCAGATTCTGCAGGGAGTCAGAATTCAGCACAACACAGGCACAAAAACAGCAAAAATAAATCCCTTTCTCATTCACATCACCATTAACATTATTCATTAGATCTGACACGTCACTGTCGGCCCATTTCATCTTTTAGGGCCACATTTTGGCCTTTTTTTCTCTTTCAACTGAAGACTCTTTTTGGCGACATTCCAAATAATGATAATTAACTGGGCTCCTGAGGGCCACAACAGAAAAGTATTTGCCCCGTCATCTGGAGGTCACTAGTTCAGATCCTGATGATGTCATAGCCATCTGTGGCCGGAAGCCCAAGAGCTCCGTGCTCTCAGGGAGGGAGGGGTGGTGTACTCTCTGACCCCTGTCTATTACTACACCTAGATAATCGTTATAAATAACCGCAACGCCTCCTCCTCTGCCAGTTAGACGTTTCTGCTCCTCTATGATCCGCCACGCCTACTTAGATCAAAAGGTGCAGGCTATCTGCTGGTACCTCGTATAGTGAAGGCTACATCAGGGGGCAGAGCCTTTTCTTACAAAGCCCCACTGTTATGGAACAGCCTTCCAAGTAATGTTCGGGAATCAGACACAGTCTCAGCATTTAAGTCTAGGCTGAAAACATATCTGTTTAGTCAAGCCTTTTGTTAATGGTGTTTATGAGGTAAAGGAGTAGATCTGGAGGGTCCTCAGACATAGAGTGTTTTGGTAAACTGGGATGTATGGATGCTGTCAGTCCCCACTCGCTTGCTCACTCGAGTTTGTTGACGGTGTAGTGGCTGGCTGCTTTATGTCCCGGGGCTCCCTCATGCCTGTGTTACCTTCTGGCTCTCTCCTTTTAGTTATGCTGTCATAGTTAGCTGCCGGAGTCCCTGCTTGTACTCGGTGCAATATGTATACTGTTCCTACTTATTCAGGTGACATTGGGCATACCTAACCACCTGTGTTTTCTTTCCCTCCCCCCCACCCCAAATCTGTCCCTCTGAGTTACATGGAGTCAACAGGAAATCTTTTGGTGGAGACGGTGGGGACCTCGACTGGCTATCGTAGCCTGCAGGGAATTGGCCGTCAGACATTCTGTCGCATGTCCCAGACCTGGTGAAATGTAACTAAATTGTCTTGGCCAGGCCCAAAGGGTCCCATCTGCATCTCATCATTGCTGAGGAGTGTGCTCCCATCACCCAATCAAGCATCCAGCCAGAGCAGGTCATGATATATTTTTTTACCATATTAACATGCCATTGTGTGTTATGCCTGATGTAAAGACTCTCGTCTCTGCGAGCCTACCACACAGATTTAATACTTGTCATTTTTAGGGCATACCTAACAATGTGTTTTCTTTCTCTCTCTCTTCCCCCCCCATCTGTCCCTCTGAGTTACATGTTGATCCTGGGATTGAGATGCTGGCCTCTTCTGCCCCTCAGACCTGCTTGATCCATCCTGGTGCCCTGTGTCTGGTCGGAGTTTTATCGCCCCACTCCTGTGAAGGACGGCCCCATGAGGACAGTTGAGGGTTATACCTGTTAAAACTGTTAATATTATAGTCAGGCTGTCTGTTGTTGCCCAAATGAGGATGGGTTCCCTTTTGAGTCTGGTTCCTCTCGAGGTTTCTTCCTCATGTCATCTGAGGGAGTTTTTCCTTGCCACCGTCGCCACAGGCTTGCTCATTGGGGATAGATTAGGGATAAAATTAGCTCATGTTTTAAGTCATTCAAATTCTGTAAAGCTGCTTTGCGACAATGTTTATTGTTAAAAGCGCTGTACAAATAAACTTGATTTGATTTGATTTGATTTGATTACAGTGACGATAGCCAATCATGGGCATCTGTGAGCTTGTGCTCATGGGCGGAGACCGTTTCCCTCTAAGTGTGTTACTCCGCCCCCTAATGTTACATCAGCAGCCGCATCAAAAAGATGCAGTCGGCTGGTGTCACGTTCCTTGGAGGACACGCATGAGAGTCTTTGCTGTCCCTGATTGGTAGCTGTCATGTGATAGAGGAGACCTGTCTTGGGGTGGGAACTGACCAAACATTAAATATTTAATAATTTAAGTATTACACTATTATAACATTATTATTCCATGATTTCACAATTTCTAAACTTTTAACTGAAGTTTATTTTTTTTACTCAGTATTATTACACATATTAGACAGATTTGCATGTTTAAAAAAATTGTTCCATTTTCAGTGAGATTTTTACAGAGCGCACATACACACACACACACACACACACACACACACACACACACACACTGATTAATATTATGAATAATAAAAACCCATTTTAGTTTGATTATTTATTATAATTTTCCATCCACTAGATGGCAGTAAAACACTTTCAAACTGACATTGTGTTTCATGAAATGTATTTTTCTCTGAACTGACCTGCTGAGGGCGCTGTTAGAATGTTGCTGGATGATGATGATGATGAGAGGTGAAATGAAGAACATTATCTTGTAACAATGGCAACTGTAAAGGGGCGGGGTATATTAGGCAGTGGCAGTGTGGCTATATATGGCACCCTGGGCAAACACACACCCCTCCCCCATCAATCCCCACCCACTAATTTTTTTCTCAAACAAAAAATATTTTTAAAAAATATTTGAAAACATTTTTTTTAAATAATACACGTTTTTTTCTTTCTTTTTTTGCCACAAAAATTATGATTACTGGATGACTGGGTCAGAGCATGTCCACAATGGCAGGTCTTGTGGGGTGTTCCCAGTGTGCAGTGGTGAGTCTCTCCCAAAAGGGGTCCAAAGAAGGAAACTGGTGAACTGGTGAGAGGGTCATGGGCACCCAAGGGTCACTGATGCACGAGGGGAGCGAAGACTAGACCATCTCGTCCCATCACACAGAAGAGCTCCTGTAACACAGTGGGGGCGTGGCCAAGCATCAGTTTGGGAATGGAGGGCGGGGTCAGGGAAGGTGAGTGACAAAGTCAATGCACCTGTTGTCAATTAATGTTGTGTGTGTGTGTGTGTGTGTGTGTGTGTGTGTGTGTGTGTGTGTCTGTCTGAATGAAGCTGAAAAGTGATAGTCTTAAAAATAAAGTGTGTGTGAACATCATCTCCTGCCTGTCGTGCTTCAGGACTCCACCCACATCAGGGCGACTACTATTGGGGTTTATTTCTGTTTTTCTGGTGGGAAATCAGTAAAATTACAAGTAAAATATCGCCTTTTCCCCAACATGTTCAACTGGTAACAATCAGCTCTAGATGTCACCAGAAGTGTACACACACACACACACACACACACACACACACACTACTGTGCAAAAGTCGTAGGCATGTGTAAAGAAATGCTGACTGGATCATGCAGAAGTCATAAAATAAAAATATATCACAAAGATTTCATTAAAAAATAGGATGCCTAAAAGTTTTGTACAGAACTCTCTCTCTCTCTCTCTCTCTCTCTGTATATATATACACACACACACACACACACACACACAGACATACTTGCTTTATTTGTGTTTACACCGAGGGTGTGGGAGAAATTATATTTCAATCCTGTCTGTCCTGTACATATGGCAGAATTTACAACCAAGTTCACTTGACTTGACTTGAAAAGCGTCAGTGACTATCAGCATCTTGGTTTCAGTGGCAATCTTCTTCCAGAGTGTGAACAGGTTCTTTACATCCTGGCAAGTTCATCTCGATGGAGGGGTGAGGAGCTTCCAGAGAAGATCAGCTTCAGCAGTCAGTGACTCTGTTGGCGAGGCAAGAACATCTGGTCTCTCTGGGATGAAGTGCTAAATAATGTTCTCATGTCACCAGGCAACACAGTCATCATCGAACACATCGAACCCACTTCATCCAAAGCAATGCCTCGTAACATCATGGTAGGTTGTGTCATCACACCATTGTGGGGAGATAGGTGTGTCCCAGTGAAAGTCATTAATATGCCAAGCTGGCCCATCACCCTGAAGAGAAACAGTAAGCGAGCAGATTTGTCTCCCTGCTTGGGAATGGAAGATTTTGGGGTTTTCCAAGGGACCAGCCAATCTGAAAATGTCAAGCAGGAGAAAAAGCATGATCATGCTCATCCTGCAGATCTCCAGCAACAGTTACAACAGGTCGGGCTCACTGGCATTCATACTGATTAGTGCCACACTGGACTAGTGGGGAAAGAAAAGTTGATTGTGCTGCTCAAAAAGTACAAAGAAGTTTTCTCCAAACATGCATTAGACTGTGGCGAAGTAAAAGATTTCATGCATCACATCAGGCTCACTGATGAGAGACCATTCCACCTGCCCTACCGGTGCGTGTCACCAGCACATTACCAACAATTATGACAGGGTTTTTTTTCTGAAATGGAGGAAGAGGAGCTCATAAGGAAGTCAATGAAATTAGTTTTAACAAAACTCTTGTGTATAAGTTTTTGAGTTAAATGTGAAAATGTCCGATGAACAACCTGAAGAGCAGGCAGTTACAGAAGAAAGGGAACTGTTTGAGTTCATTGCTACTCGTAGGGGGAAGCTTGGTGTTTTAACATGAAACTGAAATGAAATTAAGAGCCTTATAGAAGCCGGACAGGAGAAGGAAACTGTAATGAAACAAATTAAGTTATTTGATGGATTTCTGACTGAGTTTATGAATTGACAAGTCTCAGTTCAGTGTTTATTAAAAGATCAATATGAACGGGAAGCTGATCACTTCGACTGGTACAAGCCCAAATTGATTTACTTCAGAACCTTTCTTGAAGGCATCACTAAATGGGCCCTCGGCGAAGAGGTTGTTGATCAGGAGGAAGATGGTGCTGTTCAAGGGAGAGGAGGTGGTCTGGCTGTGGTTTACCACTCTGATTTAACTGTCAAACAACTCTCATTATTCAAGGTTATGACCTTTGAATATGTTGCCTTGAAGGTTGCCTCCTCCCCTCCTCTGCTGTTGTTGTTAACCTATTGTTCTCCTAAACCTGCCGCGAGCTTCTTGTCTGAATTTAATGAACGTCTCAAAATGATCTCATCCCTCTGCACTAACATAACGGTACTTGGTGACTTTAACGTTGGTGTTGATATAAAGTGATCTAACACATCTGAGTTCATCTTAGCGTTAGAATGTTTTAACATGACACAGCATGGTGATTTTCTGTCTCACATTCATGGTCATACACTTAATTGACTCTGTTCTACTGGTTTGAATGATGTCGTAGGTGGTGTTTACATTAGACCGTATCAGCGGATCATCAGATTAACATTTTTAAAATGATTCGCGTGCACACAGCAACGCCAATACATGATTCGTGTGCACACAGCAACGCCAATACACGGATACCCTCGGCTCCGCAGGCATCCTGCACTCCAAATCACTCCGCCCTGAACAGCGAGTGCCCTCTGGAGGGTGCGCACTCCGGCCCTGCGCAGCTCACAGAGCGCACAAGTGAAGCGCACGAGCAGTGATTCGAGACAAATAGCAGGAAGTGAAAGTCCGCGCCATTTTTCAGCAGTCACGTCACATGACCAACGTGGCATGACCAACGCCAGCGAATCAGGAAGGTGGATGTCACAGTGACGTTGTCCAATGACGACGTCAGCTAGAGCTCAGCACAGCGCATCCACGTTCCTCAATGTTTACACAGCACCGGATCAGATACGTAATGGATTGAATGCGTGGGCCCTGGCGGATTCAAGTTGTTCCGCCTGTGGAGTCGTTTCCCAGCATTTTAATGTGAATGGACAGTGCATCCGCGACGAAAACGAGACGGATACGGTCTAATGTAAACACCACCTTAATGTCTGGTATTTCTGATCAGAAGCTCATTGAGTGCAGTTTTTATTTAACTCCTCCTCCAGCCTTCGGGAAAATGTCTGTCACCTATCATGATGTTAGTTCTGTTGATCACAATCTTTTGGCTGCTTCTCTTCAGTCCTCATCCCTGTCTGACCTCCATAAACTTTCTTCCCCTGACAGTATGGTTTCCCTTTACAATGATACAATCTCTGGTTTGCTTCATGATGCTGTTCCTCTAAAACATTGGACTGTCCCAGCCACTTGCTCCTGTCCCTGGTCCACCCCTGAACTTAGGGTAATGAAGACCACTGGCTGGCGTCTTGAGCACCTTTATAAGAAAACTGGCCTTACTTTCCACTTATTACTTTACACTGAGCACTGAGGGTATAGGGACGCCCTAAATGCTGCCTGCTCCAACTGTTCCACTGTTCCTCCAAATGTTTTGAAATCGAGGCAAAAATCATTTTTCAGGACGACGAACAAATTCCTTAAAGCTCCTGTGCCAGCCTGCTCTAAGACAGCTGAGCAGTGTCAGGCTTTTCACTCTGTCAGTGTCACCAGGTGGCACAACTTGGGGCAGCCATGGCATGATGTTGGGCTGAGGTGCCCTTGAGCAAGGCCCCTAACCCCCAACTGTTCCCCAAGCACTGAGGCATAGCTGCCCACCGCTCTGTGTGTGTGTGTGTGTGTGTGTGTGTGTGTGTGTGTGTGTGTGTGTGTGTGTGTGTTTGTGTGTGTGTGTGTGCTCATTGCTCACTTGTGTGTGCATGTGTGTGTTCACTGCTTCAGATGGGTTAAATGCAGAGGAGGAATTTTACTCTGTGCTGAAGTCTGTGCTTGAGTGGATGTGTGACAAATAAAAGGCTTCTTCTTCTTCTTCGCTGCACTGCTTTGAATCCAAAATCAGCCAAATTTATCGCTCTTTTTCTTCCTCTTCTCATTCACTCTGCCCTATTAATTTCCCTTCCTCAGTCACAAAACTTACCTGTTTCACTCCTGTGGACTCTTCCTCCATTTCTGATCTCTCTGTGTAATCTCTCCTCCTGTCAGCTTGACCCCGCCCCCACTCCGTTACGTAAGGCCTGTTTAACTGTATTGAACACTCCTATTGCCATTGCTGTAAATTCATGTCTCTCCTCTGGCTTTGTTCCGACTGCCCTGTAAACTGCTGCAGTAACCCCTACCCTTCAAAAACCTGAGCTCAATCCAACTTCTCTCTCCAACTATAGACCTTTCTCTAATCTCCCCTTTCGAGCCAAAGGAGTGGAAAGGCTTGCTGCTGTCATGGAAGTCTGAAACTCAAATGTAGCCCAAAAATATACTGACATGAAAGAAGTTGCCTTAAATGGTTTTATTGCACAGACTCAATCCAAGTGAGTGAATCCCGGGAGAACGCTGAGGTTTGAATTTCTTCCATTAGTTTTTAAGTCAGGTCCCTTTTTGGGAGACCTGCCCGAGGACCATCCCAGGACTGCCCCAAAACAAAATGGTGGCTCTTATTAAAATAATTGGAAAAGGACTTTCTTTATTTGAAACACAGAATTCTGTTTGGCTAAAACATTTCCCGCGACTTTTCAAATGAAAACAGATATACTAGAGTTTTTGTTAAAAACTCTGATCTCCATAATTATGGGACATGATTGAGCCATTTTAAACTGAGATTTTAGAGCATGCAACCACACACACACACACACACACACACACACACACACACACACACACACACACACTTTTTTGTGTACTACAAGGACACTCTTCCCCAAACCAGTCTGTTGGTGTATTAGGGGGACACCCCTTTCCACATGTTCTACAGAGGTATGGTAGATACAAAAAAAAATCTCTTTTGAGCCACAAACACAGATCTCACTTCAGAGTTTTTACACACACACACACACACACACACACCACAAAATTTAACAACCTGACAATATTCGTCATTAGGAGGACAATAGATAATTAGATACCTAAACCCCACCCATGACACAAAAACATATTCTAAGGACTAACATGATTTGTAAGGACAGCAGCTATACAACACACAAAAATGTCACTTATGTGTATTAAAGGGTCAAACATGAATAAATGGAACATAGCTAAACACACACACACACACACACACACTAAAGTGAATGCATTGTGCACTAAAAGGGCACACCTAATACAACCCCGATTCCAAAAAAGTTGGGACAAAGTACAAATTGTAAATAAAAACGGAATGCAATGATGTGGAAGTTTCAAAATTCCATATTTTATTCAGAATAGAACATAGATGACATATCAAATGTTTAAACTGAGAAAATGTATCATTTTAAAGAGAAAAATTAGGTGATTTTAAATTTCATGACAACACATCTCAAAAAAGTTGGGACAAGGCCATGTTTCCCACTGTGAGACATCCCCTTTTCTCTTTACAACAGTCTGTAAACGTCTGGGGGCTGAGGAGACAAGTTGCTCAAGTTTAGGGAGAGGAATGTTAACCCATTCTTGTCTAATGTAGGATTCTAGTTGCTCAACTGTCTTAGGTCTTTTTTGTCGTATCTTCCGTTTTATGATGCGCCAAATGTTTTCTGTGGGTGAAAGATCTGGACTGCAGGCTGGCCAGTTCAGTACCCGGACCCTTCTTCTACGCAGCCATGATGCTGTAATTGATGCAGTATGTGGTTTGGCATTGTCATGTTGGAAAATGCAAGGTCTTCCCTGAAAGAGACGTCATCTGGATGGGAGCATATGTTGCTCTAGAACCTGGATATACCTTTCAGCATTGATGGTGTCTTTCCAGATGTGTAAGCTGCCCATGCCACACGCACTAATGCAACCCCATACCATCAGAGATGCAGGCTTCTGAACTGAGCGCTGATAACAACTTGGGTCGTCCTTCTCCTCTTTAGTCCGAATGACACGGCGTCCCTGATTTCCATAAAGAACTTCATTCAAATTTTGATTCGTCTGACCACAGAACAGTTTTCCACTTTGCCACAGTCCATTTTAAATGAGCCTTGGCCCAGAGAAGACATCTGCGCTTCTGGATCATGTTTAGATATGGCTTCTTCTTTGAACTTTGAACTATAGAGTTTTAGCTGGCAACGGCAGATGGCACTGTGAATTGTGTTCACAGATAATGCTCTCTGGAAATATTCCTGAGCCCATTCTGTGATTTCCAATACAGAAGCATGCCTGTATGTGATGCAGTGCCGTCTAAGGGCCCGAAGATCACGGGCACCCGGTATGGTTTTCCGGCCTTGACCCTTACGCACAGAGATTCTTCCAGATTCTCTGAATCTTTTGATGATATTATGCACTGTAGATGATGATATGTTCAAACTCTTTGCAATTTTACACTGTCAAACTCCTTTCTGATATTGCTCCACTATTTGTCGGCGCAGAATTAGGGGGATTGGTGATCCTCTTCCCATCTTTACTTCTGAGAGCCGCTGCCACTCCAAGATGCTCTTTTTATACCCAGTCATGTTAATGACCTATTGCCAATTGACCTAATGAGTTGCAATTTGGTCCTCCAGCTGTTCCTTTTTTGTACCTTTAACTTTTCCAGCCTCTTATTGTCCCTGTCCCAACTTTTTTGAGATGTGTTGTTGTCATGAAATTTCAAATGAGCCAATATTTGGCATGAAATTTCAAAATGTCTCACTTTCGACATTTGATATGTTGTCTATGTTCTATTGTGAATACAATATCAGTTTTTGAGATTTGTAAATTATTGCATTCCATTTTTATTTACAATTTGTACTTTGTCCCAACTTTTTTGGAATCAGGGTTGTATATGAGGACACATTGTTCTACACAATACAAAGTATATCAGCATTGTGTATTTCAAAGACAGACCTTATCTATGGGGACAGACTATCAGACAATATAGCGAACTCCTGTATGTATTTGCTAAAAGGCAATGTTAGTATTTTTGTAAGTGATGCTAATGAGCACCCACTCCTTTATACTGTGCATTTAAGAACCTGGTATTGATGTGATATGACTGTTTTTACAAAGTCGGTGAACAAGGAACAAAGTTTAATTCTTCACTTTTCAATTGCAACAGTTTAACGTCATGTGAAGAAAAAACCGACAACACAAGAACATAAACAAGAAAAAGACAGTGATTCAGTATTCAGTGGCTGTCCTTTTTTTTAGCATTAAGCTGCGATTCCTGACAAAGTCTCTTATGTTTTGAAGAGAACGACTAGCCAGCGCAGGATGCTCAGCAGTTTAACACTGTTGGTATTCAGTCTTTGTGTCTTGTTTTCCCTTGACAATGTGGTTTCTGAAATGTCTCATCACTGCTTTGACCTCTGTTGGAGGCCACTGGCATTTTTGTTTCCTCCTAGTATTGTCCCTTTCAACAGCATTTTCAAGAAACGCTACAAAAGAGGAAAACGTTCCCAAAACCAAAGAGTCAACATTTTATTGTCTTTACATCTGTTCTGTTACTTACTGAATTCACAATTTCAAAGAAATGTAAACAGATACACAAGTTCGACTTTTTTTCCTCCTGATACTGATTGTGATATCCCAAGTCATGGCTCTGCATTCAATGTGCTGATCAGATGCCAATTCTTTCCCTTCTTTGCATTTAAAATGTGATCCAAGACCTGGACTCATTCCTGTATTTGGAGGAAACACAAAATGTGTTTTACTTGATCTGTTAAAGATACATGACATTACCCTCTTTCACTTCCTATCAGCCTGGATCAAGTTGATCTGAATATTTCTGAAGCTTGATAGTTAAAACCCTTATTTCTTACCTTGAGATGTGTCTTCTAGTACAGAGTCAGCATCTGTGAATGGAAAATTAAAAACGAACGCTTCATAGCCAACTTCTACACCAAAGCCTTTATGTCCACAGGCTTTTTCTTACAGCACTAGATACTGTCTAACAGAGTTGTTCCTCTTTTAATGTGCTGATTCAATTTGATGCCAATCCAAGTCATAAAAGTGCTCGACCTTTCAGTGACTAACACTGTCTATGGGGAAAACAACTGGAATTTTACTTCAGGAAATCGGGTGCCTGAAAAAGCTCCGACCACTTTGCAACTCTTATCTCGTCATTTCAGTGGCCTGCCTCATGCAGGGATAAAACTTTGTTGATGCCATTCCTACAACATCTGCAACGAGGTAAGCCTCCATTCTGAAAACATGATTCAGTGGTAGAATCTCCTTTGCGTGTGTGTGTGCTTTTACCAGATTGTTCACACACTTCCTCTCTGCTGCACACTCTGTCCTTCCCACCAGTCTTTTCATTCATTGCTGAGAGGGAAAAAATAAAAAACGTCAATCTTAATATTAAAGTTAATATTTAATCTTCACTTCAATTGTGATGTCATTTACAGGATATTATTAATCTACATCCCCAGAACTATTAAACTTGCGTTTCAATTTAATAGCTTTAGAGACTGAAGATATTTGAAATCATCCAAGAAGGAAGATCAAACTTTATAGATCCTACAAGATACTGTAAAAATAATGATGACTAATGGTTCCCGTTCTACTTTCACAATTACTTGCTGTAAATGTTAACTCACATTAAATATCTTTAAATATAACTTAATAGTTAAGCTTTTCTTGTCATACCTTGAGATTTGCCTTCGAGGGCAGAGTCATCATCTGTGAATGGAAAATTAAATATGAAATACACCATAACAAACAGTAGCAGTGCTTGGTTTAGACGTAATAAATCAAACATCCATGGGTATGCTGGTGGACTGAGGTAGATGGTCAGACCTTCTGAGGTTCCTGGAGCTTCCTCTACAGGTCGCCGAGCTCTCTTCATTCCTGCATAAATACAAACTGTTCTATGCCCTTATGGAGATGTTATCAAATGCTGGCAAGATCTTTTCAGCATCAGAGGGACATTTAAAACTGCAGGCTGTATAATTATGTTTTGAAGTGATTTGGCTGGTCCTTTTCTTATGTGTTGTTTCAGTTTTCAAGATATAACTCAGAGATGGATTTTGTGGTCGTGCCATGACAAGTCCAAACAGCAGATTTTCCAGTCTTATACTGCAATACCTTCAGTTTCAATCTCAAGTGTTTTGCCAGGAGATTTGAAAGGGATTCTTTCTCCATTGCAAGAACTAGTTTAGATATTTTGGCCAGCTGGACTGTTGCCTCTGGAAGCCTGGAAAATTCTCTGTGGATGTGAATATCATGGCCCAGAAAGTCAGCAACTTGGTCCATCTCATGGTTTTTCAGATTCAGGACCTGTGACAAAGTTGTAACATGTTTGCGTAACAGTGTTGATCTGAGGAGCTCAGGGTTTTGAGCACCACGCTCATTTGCATAAATCCTCAGACAGTCCTGTCCTCTGTATGGAGTCAAACAGTTGGGTCTTGCAAACAGGAAAGTGTTTTCCTCTGGGACTCCACACTCTTTTCTTCTGCTTATGAGGTGTGTTAAAGCATCAACCATGTCTGCTGATAGCAGAACAGCAACTTTCCGTCCCCTTTTACCTCTAATTTCCACCCGACTGAAATGAGCACAAAGTTTTTGTTCAAACTCTGAGAGGCCAACTGCAACATCCTTATGCAAGGCAGCCCTGTCCCTCTCCAGGAAAACTTTTAGTGGCATCTTTGCAACTTCTCCTCCACATCTTCTGTTGAACAGTATTATTTTTGCCAGAGTTGCTCAGCAAAATTCCCCCATAGACTTGTGCTGATGGCATCTTTTTCAGGTTCTCCAATGCTGAACTTACAATCTTTCCAAGATGCAGTTGAAGTCGTTGCACATCCTGTGTGAAAGGGAGGGTGGATGGCTTGTTAAAGTGCCTTTCATTCAAAGTGGTCAAAGCTGTGTGTGAAACAAGTTCAGACCACTTTGCAGTTTACAGTTTTTTGAAAGTCTGGGTTGACTTTATCAGTTCATCATCTTCTGCCATTAGAGCTCTACAGTGTATGATGTCACATATCTTTTGCAATGAGTGGCCCAACTTGACAGCAAGGCTTGGAGTTTGGAAGCAGTGGTTTTCTTCATCAAACCGTGTCACTTTCTTGATAGCTTGGATAACCACATGAAAATCTGCAGGTTTTACAGCATCCTCAAGGGTATGTAATGAAAAGTCTTTGCGTAGTGTCTGCAGAAGTCTTCAACTTCACAGAGCTTCTGTTGAATATACTCATATTTGGTGGGATCCTGTCCATGTTTATTGAAAAATGACTGGGCCAGCTGAAGAATGCAGAAGTCACTGTGCACAGCAGCAGAGATGCCATCGTCTTTCAAGCCAGTTAAGAGCTTCCAAACACCCTGAGATATCTGCTGAGACAGTGCTGATTGTGACATTGTGGCCAAAGACAAGACTCGAGTTCTTCCTGCCACTGTTTCAACTTCCACTAATTTTGAGAGACATTTTTGCCAAACATCTCTCGGGAGATACAGAGCCTGGCAATACATACAATGCACATACTCTTTTGAACTATACTTTTTCTTTGGTTGGCGTTTGGGTTTTAGCAGTCCAGTCCCACTTGTTAAAACATCTGTATTGTGTTTGTAGTTGCCTTTGTTCTGTAGATTGTCTCGCATTTTTTTGCATTCTTTGGAGTGTTTTGGAAGAGCAAAAACCTGAGCAGCATCAACATTAGTCTTTTCATGGATTTTTAAGTGATGTGTAAATTTTGACTGTGGTTTTCCACAAATGTAGCAGTAATTCTTCTTATTTACTGAAGAGGATATGTTTGTAGACTGTATGCATGGATCTTCCCCAGCTCCTGCGCTGTCCTTAACAGATGTGTCTTCAGTGCTCTCAATCCTATTTTTATCGTGAACTTCTGGTACTTGGAGGTCGGAGGTTCACCACCCACAGAGGTAGCAGTAGGGGACTGGTGCAGTGTGGATTGGGTGGCAGTCAAAGGCAGGGGCCTCGACGACCTGATCCCCGGACACAGCGGCTGGCTGTTGGGACATGGAATGTCACTTCACTGGGGGGGGAAAGAGCCTGAGCTTGTGTGGGAGGTTGAGAGGTACCAGCTAGAGATAGTCGGGCTCACCTCCATGCACAGCTTGGGCTCTGGAACCCAGCTCCTCGAGAGGGGCTGGACTCTCCACTTCTCTGGAGTCGCCCATGGTGAGCGGCAGCGGGCTGGTGTGGGCTTGCTTATAGCTCCCCAGCTCAGCTGCCATGTGTTGGAGTTTACCCCAGTGAACGAGAGGGTCGCCTCTCTGTGCCTTCGGATTGGGGAGAGGGCTCTTGCTGTTGTTTGTGCCTACGGCCCAAATAGCAGTATAGAGTATCCAGCCTTCTTGGAGTCCCTGGGAGAGGTACTGAGGGGTGCTCAGACTGGGGACTGCATTGTGCTACTGGGGGACTTCAATGCTCACATGGGCGACAACAGTGACACCTGGAGGGGCGTGGTTGGGAGGAACGGCCTCCCCGATCTGAACCCGAGTGGTGTTTTGTTATTGGACTTCTGTGCTAGTCATGGTTTGTCCATAACAAACACCATGTTCGAGCATGGGGTGTCCATAAGTGCACGTGGCACCAGGACACCTTAGGTCGGAGGTCGATGATAGACTTTGTAGTCGTTTCATCTGATCTCCGGCCCTATGTATTGGACACTCGGGTGAAGAGAGGGGCTGAGCTGTCAACTGATCACCATCTGGTGGTGAGTTGGATCCACTGGCAGAGGAGGAAGCTGGACAGACCTGGCAGGCCCAAACGTATGGTGAGGGTCTGCTGGGAACGTCTGGCCGAGCACTCTGTTGGGGAGGTCTTTAACTCCCACCTCCGGGAGAGCTTTTCCCAGCTTCCGAGGGAGGCGGGGGACATTGAGTCTGAGTGGTCCATGTTCTCTACCTCCATTGTGGACGCAGCTGTTCGGAACTGTGGCCGCAAGGTCTCCGGTGCCTGTCGTGGCGGCAATCCCCGAACCCGGTGGTGGACACCAGTAGTAAGGGATGCCGTCAAGCTGAAGAAGGAGTCCTATCGGGCCATGTTGACCTCCAGGACTCCTGAGGCAGCTGACGGGTATCGGCAGGCCAGGCGTGCTGCAGCTCGGGCAGTTGCGGAGGCAAAAACTTGGAACTGGGAGGAGTTCGGGGAGGCCATGGAGAAGGACTATCGGTCGGCCTCGAAGAAATTCTGGCAAACCGTCCGGCGCCTCAGGAGGGGGAAGCAGTACTCTGCCAACACTGTTTACAGTGCAGGTGGGGAGCTGTTGACCTCAACTGGGGACATTGTCGGGCGGTGGAAGGAATACTTTGAGGATCTCCTCAATCCCACCGTCATGTCTTCCACTGAGGAGACTGAGGCTGATGACTCAGAGGTGGACTCGTCCATTACCCAAGCCGAAGTCACTGAGGTGGTTTGCAAGCTCCTCGGTGGCAAGGCACCGGGGGTGGATGAGATCCGCCCTGAGTATCTCAAGTCTCTGGATGTTGTGGGGCTGTCTTGGTTGACATGCCTCTGCAACATTGTGTGGCGGTCGGGGACAGTGCCTCTGGAGTGGCAGACTGGGGTGGTGGTCCCTCTTTTTAAGAAAGGGGACCGGAGAATGTGCTCCAATTATAGGGGAATCACACTTCTCAGCCTCCCAGGGAAGGTTTACTCCAGGGTACTGGAGAGGAGAATTCGACCAATAGTCGAACCTCGGATCCAGGAGGAACAATGCGGTTTTCGTCCTGGTCGCGGAACACTGGACCAGCTCTATACCCTTCATAGGGTGCTTGAGGGTTCATGGGAGTTTGCCCAACCAGTCCACATGTGCTTTGTGGATCTGGAGAAGGCATTCGACTGTGTCCCCTGTGGTATTCTGTGGGGGGTGCTTCGGGAGTATGGGGTTCGGGGCTCTTTGCTAAGGGCTGTCCGGTCCCTGTACGAACGGAGCAGGATTCTGGTTCGCATTGCCGGCAGTAAGTCAGACCTGTTCCCAGTGCATGTTGGACTCTGGCAGGGCTGCCCTTTGTCACCGGTTCTGTTCATAATTTTTATGGACAGAATTGCTAGGTGCAGCCAGGGGCCAGAAGGAATCCTGTTTGGGAACCACAGGATTTCATCTCTGCTTTTTGCGGATGATGTTGTCCTGTTGGCTTCTTCAAACCAGGACCTTCAGCATGCACTGGGGCAGTTTGCAGTCGAGTGTGAAGCGGCTGGGATGAGAATCAGTACCTCCAAGTCCGAGGCCATGGTTCTCGACCGGAAAAGGGTGGCTTGCCCTCTCCAGGTTGGTGGAGAAGTCCTGCCTCAAGTGGAGGAGTTTAAGTATCTCGGGATCTTGTTCACGAGTGAGGGAAGGATGGAGCGTGAGATCGACAGGCGGATCGGTGCAGCCTCCGCAGTGGTGTGGTCGCTTTACCGGTCCGTTGTGGTGAAGAAGGAGCTGAGCCAAAAGGCGAAGCTCTCAATTTACCAGTCGATCTACGTTCTGACTCTCACCTATGGTCATGAGCTTTGGGTAATGACCGAAAGAACAAGATCGCGGATACAAGCGGCCGAAATGAGTTTCCTTCGCAGGGTGGCTGGGCGCTCCCTTAGAGATAGGGTGAGAAGCACAGTCACTCAGGAGGAGCTCGGAGTAGAGCTGCTGCTCCTCCACATCGAGAGGAATCAGCTGAGGTGTCTCGGGCATCTTTTTCGGATGCCTCCTGGACGCCTCCCTGGGGAGGTGTTCCAGGCATGTCCCCCCGGGAGGAGGACCCAGGGAAGACCCAGGACACGCTGGAGGGACTATGTCTCTCGGCTGGCCTGGGAACGCCTCGGTGTTCTTCCCGAGGAGCTGGCTGAGGTGTCTAGGGAAAGGGAAGTTTGGGCTTCCCTGCTTAGACTGCTGCCTCCACGACCCAGTCCCGGATAAAGCGGAAGAAGACGAGACGAGACGAGACTTCTGGTACTTGTACTTCCTCCCCTTTCCTACAGGGCTTTTCAAGCTGTGCTGTGCTGACTGCATCTTTAGGTGATGATGCTTTACAAGTGAGCCTTTCTTGGCAGTGTCTGCTTTTCTGAATTTCTGAGGTCGACTCATTGAAATGCTCTTCAATATCTTGTACTTGTAAGAGATGGTTAGCATATTCTGAAGGCTCTGATGTGTCTTCTTCTGAACTGCTTGAATGACTGTAAGAATCAGGTACATAGTCCACATCTGACCGTCTCTCCTCACTTTAAATTTGTTCTTCAGAATTCTAAAAAAGAAAAAAGTAATTGCTATATTTTGTCTTCAAAGAGTATATAACTTTAAGCTTAATTCCACAAATATACTTACTGATGGTAGAGATTCAAGGCTGATCTTCAGATTTTTATCAGAACAGGATCTGTGCCAGAAGCAGGAGCAAACTAGACAGAGGATATTATGTACAGAAAAGTTAAAGCTGGTACATGTGCTTCCCTCTACAAGTATTTTATGCATTTAAATTATATGTTTCAGAAAACCGAAAAATGACAGATTTTTAACATTTTATTGAAAAATAAAATATCTTATCTTAAAAATCTGTGAAGTGATTACATGTTTGAGTCTCAGAGGCAGCCATTAACACCAGAAGGCAGTTGTTGCCCTCTAAATATAATACATTTGTAGAAATTGCTTTGAATGCAAGTTTAGTAAGTTTATTTGTTTCTCTACGTTGTGTAGATGTAATATTGGAGCAGAGATTCCAATAGTGGACATTATTGAACCAAAACAATGGTACGTCAAACTGCCACCTTTATTGAAACAGAAAAAACAAAGACTTCTGTAATAATCTGAATTAATATGGAAAACCATTTATGGAAAAATGTCATGTTTATCAAAATAAAATCCCCTTACATCTCACAGCAATCCACCTAAAGCCAGTAAAGGGTCCACTACAGGTGGCACATTTATCCAAGCTTGACACTACTGAGGAGACCACGGCATGTTTACAGTTCTGTTGACAAAAATAATGGTGATAAGATTATATTATGAAAATCAAATTACATTTCACCGGATTAAGCAAAAAACACACACACCCATCCAATCCAGTGTATCCCCACTCCTCAGTACACATGCACAGTCCTCAGTGTGTCTGGAGCTCTCAGGTACAGGTTTTGTGAGGACTGTGTATCCATATTTTTCTGTGGGCAAATTTTAACTTCTGTATCATTCAGTGGTCAATAACTCACCTGTTGACAACTGTCAGTCAGTCTTAGCTGAGGATCTCAGTTGAAATCTTGTGGGGAACAAAGGAAAAGGTATGATCATTAAACACCTAATTTCAGACAGTATGTACTGAGGTGATGATGGACATTGACAGGTCAGGTCTTCCTGTACACAGAACACATTTGCTCAGCTTTACAAAGGAAGAAATAAGTTTCTGAATATCAGCAGCATTTTCAATTCAATTACTTGGTCTCACATAGTCTATAACTCTCCAGGTTAGAGAGATGCACCTCCCAGGCATTCACCTTCTCTGTTCCATCCTCTGCTGCACAGCTGGCCAAACCACTGGACTGCTGCTTCTTGTCTGGAGTCCCCTGTGTAAACACAGCAACAAGGGATTCAGTATGAGGAATTAACACCTTAAACATCTCTGCATGACTGACAATTTGTTAAAATGTTAAATTGTGTGTTCAGCTGTGTATAAGTATGCCAAACATATTGAGGTTCATGTTCACTTTAGAATTCAGTCACAATTCATGTCCTTAACAACAAAGAGCAGACACTTAGATTAACGGGAATGAGTATGCCATGTCTGTGTCAGCCTACATCAACAAATGCATGGAGGACGTCAGCGATATAAAGATCATCACCACCCGGGCCAACCAAAAGCCCTGGATGACTTACCATATGAAGTACGCAAAATGCTAAAGACACGGAACTCAGCCTTCAAGTCTGGTGATGAGAAGGCACTGAGAACAGCGAGAGGCAACTTGAACTGTGCCATCAGATTAGCAAAGCGTGCTCACAGTCAAAAACTCCAGGACTTTTTCCACGACACCAACACCAGGGATATGTGGAAAGGCATATGGGCTATCACAACCTACAGGATAGCCCCTCCCAAGTGTGATGATTATGCGGACTTCCTCAATGAACTTAATAACTTCTTTGGGAGGTTTGAGGCACTAAATAACACTCCTGCAGTGAAAGCTGTTCCCTATCAAGATGAAAAGGCACTCTGTCTTGATACAGCTGAAGTGCAGAGGACTCTGAGGAGAGTCAACACATGGAAGGCCCCAGGCCCCGATAATATTCCTGGTCGGGTGCTCAGGGAATGTGCAGACCAGCTGGCTCATGTTCTAACGGACATTTTCAACACCTCACTGGATAAAGCCAAAGTCCCATCATGCTTCAAGACTGCCACCATCATCCCAGTGCCAAAAAGACATCACATCACTCAATGACTGCTGGCCCATCACACTCACTCCCGTTATGATGAAGTGCTTTGAGAGGCAACAGTGGTGGGCCTCCTCAGGGATGATAATGACCTGGCCTATAGAGAGGAGGTGGAGCAGCTGGTGGGCTGGTGCAGGGAAAACAACCTGATCCTGAATGTGGACAAAACTAAAGAGATCATTGTTGACTTCAGGAAAAACCAACCCAGCCACACTCCATTCTCATCAACAACACGGCCGTGGAGGTGGTCAGTAGCACCAAGTTCCTGTGGGTGCACATCACAGATAACTTCACCTGGTCTGTGAACACTGCGTCACTGGTAAAGAAGGCACAGCAATGTCTGCAGTTCCTGTGTAGGATGAGGAGAGCCCACCTGCCCCTGTCCATCCTCACTACATTCTACAGAAGCACCATAGAGAGCATTCTAACCAGCTGCATCTCTTTGTGGTGTGGAGGCTGCAGTGCCTCTGACTGGAACACTATGAGGAGAGTGGTGAGGACAACAGAGAAAATCATTGGGACTTCTCTTCCCTCCATTCAGGACACTGCACCTAGGTGCTGCATGTCCCGAGCCAGAAACATCATCAGTGACCCCTCACATCTTCACTATGGACTGTTCTCCCCTCTGGCCTCTGGAAAGAGGTTCTGCAGCATTCGGTGCAGGACCACCAGGTTCTGGAACAGCTTTTTACCCCACACTGTAAAAATGATAACTATTAATTGTTGATCTCATAAAAGTTTTCAAATTCATCTGACTCAGAAATAAAGCCTTGGCATCTTCAACTACCAAAAACTCGCCTCTCCAACAAACTTCTCCCTATTGTTATCTTAACATGCATTTTAATAACAGGTAAACAACGATTTCTGAGTTGAGATAGGTTTCATTTGGCCCCTTGATGGAAACCCCATAGTGGCCCACATGAGCTGTGTGGGTCACTTGCTGGTCGGACATTTTGAACTCCGACTCAACTTGTGGGACAATGTGGAAGCGAGTTTCTTAAAATACTTTGACCATTTACATTTGGCTAAGCAGGTAAGTGTTGTTTTACTAAACTAGGAATTTTAACAGTTAAGCGCAGTCTACTGTTTCAAATGAAATATGGGTTCATTTTGTCCGACCACCAAAGTTAACATTGTTAGCTATGCTACAGACGGCACTCCAAGCTTAGTTACCCTAAAAAGAATTCTTCCACAAACACGACTTTATGTTAATGTTAATATGTTAATATGTTGTAATGCACTGTGTGTATTTAGAATGTGTTTTTAATTGAATTATGGTGTACTTTTGTTTGAGGAGAAAATGATCCACATGAGCACTTGGGTAAGGTGGCGTGGCGTGGCGTGGTGGGGCGGGAGGGGAGGGGGGTAGTAGTTGTTGCATGAGCAGGGATTGTGCGGTGGAGGGAGAGGCAGGTGACCTGGTTATGCAGTTAGCAGTAGCCGCGCAGTGAATGCAAACGCTGGGCTATTTGTCAGTCAGAAATGTTACAATTCTGCAAGATCCAACCCAATGTATAGTGTCATGCTTGAAACTCGCTGATTAAAGTGAAGGGGCTTCGAAGGTAGTTAGACTTTGGCCCAGGAGAAGAGCACAGTCTTCCCAGTGCCTCCGGAATGGATGCTGCGGCAGGAATGTAAATGCTAGTGGTGGGCGGATCGATCTAAAGTATCGATAGTATTTCCATTAAAGTAACTCAAAATGGTATGTTTCCTTGTGCCAGCTGTTTACACTAAAGGATTGATTCAACAAAGACCTTATTTAACCTTTTCATGTGTGAAATGTGAGGAAAAATATTCCAAATTTTAAGATTTTGTAGGATTGTTTTCATCGTTCAAAACTATGCTTAAATTGAAATCCATTTAAGTTACTCAGAACATTGTCTTATTTAAGCCATTTAACTGTCCATGCATGTGGGAAAAATGTTTCATTCTCAGTTCATGCTGAACCATATCAGTGATAAAACATGAACATGTATATTTTCATACATATACATGTATCTGCAATTGCTCAATTATTTGAGATTAAACTAATGTATTCTTTTGAAAATTGATAAAAATTGTCAAGTTAAAATACTAAACATTTTCTTATACTAGCTTCACTGAGATGTCAAGGTTTTTTTCCTTTTATTATAAGATTAATACTTTGGCTGCTGCTCAGATTAAGAAAGCAATTTGAAGACCTCACTCTGGGCTGTGATCACCTAAGACTTTGGCTTTATTTTGTCAAATGTTTTTGAACCAAGTCTGACTATTTCCCACTCTTTATTTTGCTCTTATTTTCAGACTTCGTTACTTCAGGTGGTTGTCTCCTCCGAAGAAGCCAGACGAATACAGCTTGCTGTACCAGAATCTGTCAGTGAACTGATTGATGTACTGAAAGAGAGACTTGGACTTGAAGGTGATTTCTCACTACAGATTGATGATCCAGATTTTGGAAATATGCATTATGCAACTTGACAATAATGTCTGAATTACCAGCTGAGTGTGCCGTCCTGCAGATTATGTGGGACTGTAATTCATCTCTACTTAACCAATCCAGTGACCATTCAATTGGTTCAGCCTCCTCTCTTGATACAGCCAGTGTTCACTCTGAGCATTTCACATCTAGCTCAGACTCTATCCAGAGCAATTTAAGGCATGTTGCTGAGCGGTCCTCTCCATTCCCGATTCCTAAGTTCTCATATGATGTTGATCTGAAATTGCGTAAGGGTAATGAGATGTACGAAAAGTCAAAGAAGGGCCTTGACGTGACAAGAGACATTAAAATGGACATTTTGGATAAAATTGCACAGACAGTTTTTGAAATCAAAAGCTACCCTGACAAAGATGAACTTCAATTAGTTGCCTCTTCCCTGGTTCTTAAGCATCCATGCCTTAAGGAGCCAGGTAGCATCACCGGCTACGAAGGATGGAAAACAAGTATCCAGTACAAGCTTGGAAACTACAGGTCAAAGCTGCACCAGGCAGGCTGCAATGAGGTGGATGTGAACAGGAAAAGAAAAGGTGGAGATGAGGATGACTGCCCGTTCACCCTGAAAAAGCCCAAACATGGAGAGGTCAACCATGTTCCAGATTATCCACAACACCCTGATGATTTTACTCTTGAAGAACGAGTTGCTCTGGTTGATGAAATGAAGAAGAAGAAGAAAAATAACCTGACAACGATGCGGCACAAGATGGAGCTGATATTTTCCCTTAGGCGGAGAGCAGTGGTAGAGGGGCAGCCTATGGTATCCGAGGTCCAGGAGAGATGGCCTGCGCTGTTTTCCTTTGAGGAGGTAAGATTGTGCTCATTTATTTAGTCATTTTATTATTCAAATGCTCAATGTAGTGTGTGTAATTGGGTAGGTCTAATTTTACCACACTGACTATAACTGACAAAATGTGCAATCTGTTATAAGCTATATTGGCAAGCTATACTATACCCTGCCCTACCACTCCACTACAGGCCACTCCACACACTCCAACTCACTACACTATCAGCCCCACAATTCGTCATAGAATTTGTCCACCCATGGAGTACAGCAGGTCCCCTAATGCAACTTTTAAATTGGAAACAATTGATGTGTCATAGTCAGATTGTTAATTAATTGTTAGTCCTTGGGATTTGTCTTTGCAGATGCCAGTGAAACTTAATGAAACTTTTTTGCCAAAACTAAATGATATACATTTTTATAGAGTAATTGTATTCTAGCTTCCTAGGAATTTTCTGTTAAGAAAAAAACCCTAACAGAATCATTATTGTCCAATTATATTATTTTATTGTTTGTGTTCATATATCTGAAGAATTTAATAGAATCACCAGCAAAGACCTCCTGGGGACTTTCACTACATCCCTTGACAAATGTGCGCCTCGCCTGCTTAGACTGTACCGGGCTAGGGCAGGGAGGCTTTGGTCAGAAGATGGAACACCTCCTTGATAACCTTGATGAACAGGTAAGTGATGTGCCTGAAGCTAAAAGCATTCATAAGTTGAGGGAAAATAACCTGTCATGCTTTTCAACTGGCAAACCTTGAGCACTTGCTGTGTTCAGTAACCAAAGAAGACGTGGCCATCCATGCCTCTTTCCTTTGTTGAAAATATGAAATATTTGCCCAGGATTTGTTAGGGTTTTGCTGGGATTCGAACCTGGTTCGTTGGTGTGATAATCCAGCAAACCCCCACTAGGCCACCAGGGGGATGACTCAAATGCAGAGGCGTGAGGCGGAAGTAGAAAAAGAATCAAAAGGTTTATTTAAACTATATACACTATATACAGGGCAAAACAAAAAACAAAAAAAAACCAAAGAGTATAATCCAAAAGAAAAGCAAAGTGCAAAAATTCAAAAGCTAAGAAGATCAAAAAACACAGTACAAAGGAAACTGGAGATAAACATAACAGCACAAAGACTCCGTGACAAGAGGACTGAACTCAGGGGTATAAATAGACAAACTAATTAAGGACACAGGTGAAGATAATTAGGCAATTAACACAAACACAAAACACAGGAACAAGGCAGACAGGTCCTAGGTGACAGGCCAGACTAAGAGCAGTTCACCAAAACCCCTATGGAGAGAAATCCGAGGACCGTGACGTCGCCCGGGATGACGCAGCCGGGGCCCCACCCTGGAGCCAGGCCCGGGGTTGGGGCTCGTATGCGAGCGCTTGGTGGCCGGGCCTTTGCCCATGGGGCCCGGCCGGGCTCAGCCCGAAGAGCTGACGTGGGCCCGACCTCCTGTGGGTTCACCACCCACAGAGGTAGCAGTAGGGGACTGGTGCAATGTGGATTGGGTGGCAGTCGAAGGCAGGGGCCTCGACGACCTGATCCCCGGACACAGCGGCTGGCTGTTGGGACATGGAATATCACTTCGCTGGGGGGGAAAGAGCCTGAGCTTGTGCGGGAGGTTGAGAGGTACCGGCTAGAGATAGTCGGGCTCACCTCCACGCACAGCTTGGGCTCTGGAACCCAGCTCCTCGAGAGGGGCTGGACTCTCCACTTCTCTGGAGTCGCCCGTGGTGAGCGGCGGCGGGCTGGTGTGGGCTTGCTTATAGCTCCCCAGCTCAGCCGCCATGTGTTGGAGTTTACCCCAGTGAACGAGAGGGTCGCCTCGCTGCGCCTTCGGATTGGGGAGAGGGCTCTTGCTGTTGTTTGTGCCTATGGCCCAAATAGCAGTATAGAGTATCCGGCCTTCTTGGAGTCCCTGGGAGAGGTACTGAGGAGTGCTCAGACTGGGGACTCCATTGTGTTACTGGGGGACTTCAATGCTCACGTGGGAGATGACAGTGACACCTGGAGGGGCGTGGTTGGGAGGAACGGCCTCCCCGATCTGAACCCGAGTGGTGTTTTGTTATTGGACTTCTGTGCTAGTCACGGTTTGTCCATAACGAACACCATGTTCGAGCATAGGGGTGTCCATAAGTGCACGTGGCACCAGGACACCTTAGGTCGGAGGTCGATGATCGACTTTGTAGTCGTTTCATCTGATCTCCGGCCCTATGTCTTGGACACTCGGGTGAAGAGAGGGGCTGAGCTGTCAACTGATCACCACCTGGTGGTGAGTTGGATCCGCTGGCGGAGGAGGAAGCTGGACAGACCTGGCAGGCCCAAACGTATGGTGAGGGTCTGCTGGGAACGTCTGGCCGAGCACTCTGTCGGGGAGGTCTTCAACTCCCACCTCCGGGAGAGCTTTTCCCAGCTTCCGAGGGAGGCGGGGGACATTGAGTCTGAGTGGACCATGTTCTCTACCTCCATTGTGGACGCAGCTGTTCAGAGCTGTGGCCGCAAGGTCTCCGGTGCCTGTCGTGGCGGCAATCCCCGAACCCGGTGGTGGACACCAGAAGTAAGGGATGCCGTCAAGCTGAAGAAGGAGTCCTATCGGGCCATGTTAACCTCCAGGACTCCCGAGGCAGCTGACGGGTATCGGCAGGCCAGGCGTGCTGCAGCTCGGGCAGTTGCGGAGGCAAAAACTCGGAACTGGGAGGAGTTCGGGGAGGCCATGGAGAAGGACTATCGGTCGGCCTCAAAGAAATTCTGGCAAACCGTCCGGCGCCTCAGGAGGGGGAAGCAGTACTCTGCCAACACTGTTTACAGTGCGGGTGGGGAGCTGTTGACCTCGACTGGGGACATTGTCGGGCGGTGGAAGGAATACTTTGAGGATCTCCTCAATCCCACCGTCATGTCTTCCACTGAGGAGACTGAGGCTGATGACTCAGAGGTGGACTCGTCCATTACCCAAGCCGAAGTCACTGAGGTGGTTTGCAAGCTCCTCGGTGGCAAGGCACCGGGGGTGGATGAGATCCGCCCTGAGTATCTCAAGTCTCTGGATGTTGTGGGGCTGTCTTGGTTGACACGCCTCTGCAACATCGCGTGGCGGTCAGGGACAGTGCCTCTGGAGTGGCAGACTGGGGTGGTGGTCCCTCTTTTTAAGAAAGGGGACCGGAGAGTGTGCCCCAATTATAGGGGAATCACACTTCTCAGCCTCCCAGGGAAGGTTTACTCCAGGGTACTGGAGAGGAGAATTCGACCAATAGTCGAACCTCGGATCCAGGAGGAACAATGCGGTTTTCGTCCTGGTCGCGGAACACTGGACCAGCTCTATACCCTTCATAGGGTGCTCGAGGGTTCATGGGAGTTTGCCCAACCAGTCCACATGTGCTTTGTGGATCTGGAGAAGGCATTCGACCGTGTCCCCCGTAGTATTCTGTGGGGGGTGCTTCGGGAGTATGGGGTTCGGGGCTCTTTGCTAAGGGCTGTCCGGTCCCTGTACGAACGGAGCAGGAGTCTGGTTCGCATTGCCGGCAGTAAGTCAGACCTGTTCCCAGTGCATGTTGGACTCCGGCAGGGCTGCCCTTTGTCACCGGTTCTGTTCATAATTTTTATGGACAGAATTTCTAGGCGCAGCCAGGGGCCAGAAGGAATCCTGTTTGGGAACCACAGGATTTCATCTCTGCTTTTTGCGGATGATGTTGTCCTGTTGGCTTCTTCAAACCAGGACCTTCAGCATGCACTGGGGCGGTTTGCAGTTGAGTGTGAAGCGGCTGGGATGAGAATCAGCACCTCCAAGTCCGAGGCCATGGTTCTCGACCGGAAAAGGGTGGCTTGCCCTCTCCAGGTTGGTGGAGAAGTTCTGCCTCAAGTGGAGGAGTTTAAGTATCTCGGGATCTTGTTCACGAGTGAGGGAAGGATGGAGCGTGAGATCGACAGGCGGATCGGTGCAGCCTCCGCAGTGATGCGGTCGCTTTACCGGTCCGTTGTGGTGAAGAAGGAGCTGAGCCAAAAGGCGAAGCTCTCAATTTACCGGTCGATCTACGTTCCGACTCTCACCTATGGTCATGAGCTTTGGGTAATGACCGAAAGGACAAGATCGCGGATACAAGCGGCCGAAATGAGTTTCCTTCGCAGGGTGGCTGGGCGCTCCCTTAGAGATAGGGTGAGAAGCACAGTCACTCGGGAGGAGCTCGGAGTAGAGCCGCTGCTGCTCCACATCGAGAGGAATCAGCTGAGGTGGCTCGGGCATCTTTTTCGGATGCCTCCTGGACGCCTCCCTGGGGAGGTGTTCCAGGCATGTCCCCCCGGGAGGAGGCCCCGGGGAAGACCCAGGACACGCTGGAGGGACTATGTCTCTCGGCTGGCCTGGGAACGCCTCGGTGTTCTTCCCGAGGAGCTGGCCGAGGTGTCTGGGGAAAGGGAAGTTTGGGCTTCCCTGCTTAGACTGCTGCCTCCGCGACCCGGTCCCGGATAAAGCGGAAGAAGACGAGACGAGACGAGACGAGACAGGAACAGTGGCGGCCTCTAGAGGCCAAAATAAACACGACATGAAAAGGAAATAACAGCGGCCTCTAGAGGCCAAAACAGTCCTAGTCCTAACAGGATTATTAGGAAAGCATGAATATACTTGACAATGATGCTGCCATTTCACCAAATGTGTGAGATGTGGCTATTGTGTTGGAAGGGGCCATTGTGCTCCATGACCTACTCAACCTCAGTACTGCCTTTGCATATCTCTTTGGCCTTCTGTATGCCATGAACATTGATTATCCAAAGGAGATGAGATTTACCTTTGAAGCACTTCAGACTATCTTTTTTGAGCTTGGCTCTCGATGCTCACAGCGCATAAGGTCTCTCAAAACAAAGCTATTGCTGTAAGCTAGTCATTTTAAGCATGCAAATCTCTGCCTCTGAAACAAAGATTCATGAAACTTTTGGAGATGTCAGCTGCCAGTTCACAAGAGGTACATATACTGTGTTTCCACTGTTCATGTTTGTTGTTAGTGCGCAAGTAAAACTTTGGTGTATGCACTATCTTGTATGTGCAGTCATTTTAAGCATGCAACTCCAGTTTGCCTGTGAAATATACATTTTTGGTATTGTTGGATGTCAGTTAACAAGAGGCGGTGGAGTTTTACAATTGTTTTATTCTTAAATTCTTTGATTCA
This sequence comes from Neoarius graeffei, assembly GCF_027579695.1. Taxonomy (NCBI): domain Eukaryota; kingdom Metazoa; phylum Chordata; class Actinopteri; order Siluriformes; family Ariidae; genus Neoarius; species Neoarius graeffei. The sequence continues at coordinate 495,760 of NC_083589.1, read as the reverse complement.
AAGACCTTAAATGCATTTGAAAAATGCACGAGTTGTGCAACATAATCCAAATTCAAGACATTTTTGGATGCATTTGTCACAATCATTTTACAAGATTTGTAAGAGGCACATAACCAGTGTTTTGCCTGTTCAAGTTTGTTCCTAAAATTTCAATGTATGTGCAATTTTAAACTTGTCAAGTTCAGTGTGACATTAGTGCTCATTTACAACTTCAAGATACACTTGGACAGGCAATTATTTTATGTTTGCATGTCCTGTTCACAATGATCTTTACCAAGAGGAATAAACATAGTGTCAGGTTACTTAACGCTTTGTGCTCTTCATTTTATTTAAATATGAATTTATTTATTACAGCAACATGCATTTTTATTGATTTATAAAGCAACATTTCTATCTCACTGAATCAAGAATTGGGAAAGAATTCCTGATCTCATCCAGAGGCTGTTGCGAATGTTTTATCTACATTTCTCCCTTTCAAAATTCTGAAAGGGTGTCTAACCCTCTATATCTGTGCCAAATATTGGATGTGTATCTCTTGTGGTTTTCCAGCTACAGGGAATTTAAAATTCACAATATTCAAGTTTAGTGGCAAACTTGTGATTTTCTTGTTTTTGTGGCCTTGTATCTCAGTGAATACTATAGACAGAACAGAGAAACTAAAGAAACCCACTCACTAGCACCCAGAGACCTCCCAAAAATTTAATCAACCCTCTAGCTTACACTCACAGCTTGTATGAAGCATTCAAAAATTAAAAAAAATCATAATTTTACATATTGTACCAAATTTTCGCCTAGGATTTTGACAACTTTAGAGTGCCCTAAAATAGTCATTAGTGCAACTAGAGCTTTGAAAATGCAGTTATTTATTGTTTGGGTACCAAAGATCATGTGGATATTCTTCAAGGTTACATGTACAAATTCATTGGGCAAATATTTGATCTTAAAAATGCCAATTTAAACTAAATTTTCACTCGTGAGTGCTATTTTTGATGCATTTATATGAAAAGTATGAGGTCTGGCACCTCAAGTAAAATTCAGTATAAAATTCAATTCTATATTCAATTCAATTCAATTCAGTATAAAATTCTGTGTATGCAAATGAGGAAGGTAGTGATCCAATCAGTGTGTTTGTGGGAGGAGTCTTTCCGAGGCAGCGCTCCTGCAGTCTGAGCTCAGAGCTTGCATGCTCATTTATTTATTTATTTATTTATTTATCTTTTTGGTCACCATGACCTTGACTTTGGCCAGATGACCTCCAAAATGTTGGAGCTTCTATTTGAGACCAATGTGCATCTATCTTGAAAGATTCATGAAGATTGATCCAACTGTTTTCCCATAACATTGTTGACAAAAAAACAAAGAAACGCAACCGAAAATATTACCTCGGCCCCTGGTGGACTCCGTCCCGGGCGAGGTCATCATCATCATCATCATCATCATAATAATAATAATAATAATAATAATAATAATGAAAGATAAACCAGTGTTGATAGTGTGTGTGTGTGTGTGTGTGTGTGTGTGTGTGTGTATAAACAGTCTGCGGATGACACACGCGCTCAGAAAGAGAGAACCGCCCTAGGACTCCGCAAGTCTGAGGAGACAGGTGTGTGTGTGCGCTACGTATTGAGGACTGGAATATGTTTTTCCCAGCAGAGTTGGGGACATTTTATCTGGTCCTCACTTCCTCAGAGGGCTGTTTGAGGGTTAAGACCCAGTTTTAGGGTTCAGATTAGGGTAAGGGGCGGGGTTAGGGTAAGGGGCGGGGTTAGGTGTTTAGTTGTGATGGTTACAGTTCGGGTACGGAGTGAAGGAATGCATTATGCAGTGAGAGTCCCCACAAAGAGTGTGTGTGTGTGTGTGTGTGTGTGTGTGTGTGTGTGTGTAGAGAATCAGCTGAATGAGCTGGAACAGCGTTTGGCTCAGACAGAGAAAATGCTGAACTCCATCCTTACACAACTCGACCCTCTGACTAACTGGTAAGTGTGCACACACACACACACACACACACACACACACACACAGCCATATAAGTGTGTGTTCAGTGAGTGATGATATTGTGTGTGTGTGTGTGTGTGTGTGTGTGTGTAGTGTGAAGTCAGTGGCAATGGAGCAGAAGAATGAGATCATGACTCAGCTGCAGTGTATCCGACACCTGATGAAGAAACGGGGGATGCAGTATGCACCAAGCGGTACACACACACACACACACACACACACACACACACACTCTCCAGAGTTTAATGGAGCTGTAGTAGAACGATGAAAGTGACGATGGCTGTTTTTCTTCTTCAATTGTCTGCCATGAGACGCCACGGAGATTGAGTTCCTGACTCACTGAAATACACCGAGCTGCTTGTTAAGGAATCAGATAAAGCTGAAAAGAAAAACTGAATCAAATCGCATGAGATGATGTTGACTGGCACCAGAGTGGGAGTGGCCCCAGAGTGGGCGTGGCCCCAGAGAACGACATCAGCATGTTGAAATAAAGGAGCAGACGTATTAGTGCTGTATTGTACAGAAGTGAATTGCTGCGACAGCAGAAAGAGAAACGGATCAGAATCACTTTATAACATGAAAAGTTTATCGTGATAATGAGACGTTTTTCACATTTTAACACAAAGCTTTTCTGTTTATCGTGTTATAAGCTGATAAATGATTCTAACGCGATTCCCTGCTGGAACAGGATCGTTCTCACGGCAAGTCTGTTCGATGAAACTGATGTTAGTGTTATAACAAGATAAATTTCTCGTTACAGTGCAGTGTTTGTATTTCATAATGCGACCGTGTCAGCCTTCTCCTGCTCTAATGTGATACGGCCCGCTTTCTTTTTAGGGCGTGGCACTGATACACTTCCATCAGAGTTAAACTGGGTTTCATCTTTTAGAATTGAAAAACTCAAAGTGTTGCTGCATCACGTGCAGCCCAAACTCAGAGACACTAAAATCGTCATCACACACTGCAGATCCGCCTTTAACTCCATTCCACTGATTGGTCGAGACATCACCCTGTGTCCTGTTTGTGTTTTTCAGAAGCATCGTGTGAGCATAACCTTGACAACCTCATCGAGTCACTGAGCGCCATGGAAACGAGCACTAAACCACAGACGGCTGGACAGAGAGACGGTGGACAGGAGAGCGACCTCAGCATGCCGCCTCTGGAGGAGGAGCTTGAGGATGGAGTGGGCGTGGCTACAGAGTATGATGAGGAGATGAAGGAAAACCATGATGAAGTGGGCGTGGCTACAGATGGGTATGATGAGGATTTGTCTCATGAGGAGCAGGGAGGGAACACGGATGAAGAGGGTGTGGCGAAAACGTGTTCAAATGAGTTGGGGGCGGGGCTTCGCAGACGCAACAGATGTGATTAGACCTGAATGTATTTCTTTCTGAATGATTTGTGGAATGTGAGGCGCTGTTAGAGCCGATACAGTGATCTCGTGCTGCATCGTTTCATCACCTTTTCCCTGAGTGAGAGTTTATGAAGTCTTGTGTTTTAGATTCACTCAGTGCTTTAATGAAAGAGGTTTATTACGTGACGTGTGAGCGAGCGAGCTGCATGCTAAATGCTAAAACATACCGTTATTTTCTTTTACGTTGAAATTGTGATTTTTTTTCAGTGAATTTCAGAACAGAATAATTTTATTGCACTTTATTCCTTTATCACTTCACTCATGTTTTACAGTTGTTACGGAGCTCATTACTGACATAGCATTAGCGTATTAGCTAGCACAGCTAAGCTAACCAATACTGAGGGTGATTTATGTTTCAGTAAAGATCAACACCATCAGCATGAGTAAAGATACGATTGGTCATTGAAATAATAAAATGTTCTACTCGCGCTACAAGGCTAGCATGGCTATCAAAGGCTTGATCCTCTACCCACATCTATATTGAAGGACTGTCTAGAAGACCTTTTACCAATTCTGACTAAGATGTTAAACTTGTCTTTACAAACTGGAGAATTTCCTGATTCATGGAAAGAGGCTCTTGTCAACCCAACTGTAGAGGCTCGTTCGTAGTGAGACCTTGAGAAAAGTGCTATAGCTTACGCTGACGAAGTCTCTGTCCCAAAGTAACTGTTTCCACTCTCAGTGTCCGTGTGCCTTGCAATAAATCCACTGGAAACGTCTTGAAAGTTGAACTTTAATCCTCGTTTAACTATTACAAAGGTTCTAAGATGCAGAGAGTCGGTGAGTAAATATCAGAGTGTCAGAGAGTCAGAGAGTCAGAGAGTCAGAGTGTCAGAGTGTCAGATAAGAAAAACTGTTCGCTTCCACGGCTTCTCGAGATCTACCCTGAGAAGCGCGAGACCGTTCTTATATAGCTGAATGACTTCTAATTCTGATTCTTGAGAAGTGTGAGACAGTTCTAATTCTTGTTCTAATTCTTAACATATGAATTCTGATTCTTTTAACCTTGCCACATATTATTCATCATCTTAATCATGAAATAAACTACTTATATGAAATTACACACTCAAATGAAATTATATATACCATGTAACATAAATTGTAATTCACATCTATATGAATTCTACTTTGGCCGTTACATACCCGGCCCCTAATTGCTTTCTATCCTAGAAACAATTACAACATTGAATGTACTTAACAGTCCTTTTCATTCTGCTTCTTGAAGCAGGCATAGTTTGGTGATCGGCCGCTCAAGTTCATTCATCTTCGTCTTGACTCGAACCTTGCGGACGACTCCATGTTCGTCTTCCACAGTCTTCACGATTCTTCCCATTAGCCATGATCCTCTGGGGGCTGATTCATCGATGAAGTTTTGCCAAATTCAGGTGGCTTAAAGCATTGAGTTACTCCAAAATCAGTGAGCTGTTGGAGTTCTTCAGTCCACTTGGTCCATTGTTGTGCGAGGTGTTCTGGCACAGTGTCATCCCAGGCTGTTCTTAGTCTACACAATTCTTGCAAGATGTTTCTAGCAGGTAGTATGACTGGTGACAACATTCCTAGTGGATCATAGACAGAGCTCATTGTAGACAGGATTCCTCTCCTGGTAAAAGGCTTTTGCTCGATGTTCACCTGAAACTTGAAATGATCTGACCGGATGCACCATTGCACTCCCAAAGCTCTCTTGATGGCGAGTGAGTCCTGGTCGAGATCAAGATCTTTGACTTCTGTTGCTCGGTCCTCAAGCGGAATGGTTAACAGCACGTTTCGACTGTTGGTCGTCCATTTTGTCAGTCTAAAGCCTCCTGTTTGACAAATGGCTGTCAAGTCGTGGAGTAGCTTGATCGCTTCCTGTTCTGAGTTAACTGATTTTAGACAATCGTCGACGTAAAAATTGTTCAACACTGTCTCCACAGCTGCCGCATCAAAAGTACTCCTGTTGTCCTCGGCACATCTTCTCAGCGCATAGTTCGCACAGCTGGGTGAAGAGGTGGCTCCGAACAAGTGTACCTCCATTCTGTACTCCTGCAGCTCCTTTGAGATATCCCCATCAGGCCACCATAAGAACCTGAGAAGGTCTGCGTCTTCAGATGGGACCTTGACCTGGTGGAACATGGCCTCCACATCTGCCATAACTGCGATTGGCTCCTGACGAAATCGTGTTAAGACTCCAACCAGATTGCTTGTCATGTCAGGCCCTTGCAGTAGTTGCTCGTTAAGTGTGGTTCCCTGATATGAAGCACCGCAGTCGAATACCACTCGAAGTTTATGCTTCTTGGGGTGGTAGACAGCATGATGTGGAATAAACCACACCTTTCCATCACTCCTGTTAAGCTCTTCGTCTGGGACCTTGACGGCGTATCCCTTGGTTATGACCTGGTTCATGAAGCTGACGTATTCCTCTCGGAACGTCTGGTTTCTCTGAAGCTTCTTTTTCATGTTGAGCGCTCGTTGCTCTGTCATTGCTCTATTGTTAGGCATTTTCACATCTTTGTTCTTCAATGGCAGTCCGATAGAGTAGTGACCGTCAACCAGTTTTGTGGATGTGGTGACTCTGTCCATAAACAGTTGATCTTCCTTTGACATCTCAAGCTGCTCTCCTTGAGCATTCTCGGGAAAATCATATTTGAATTGCTGGGTCCACAATTCTTCAAGTCGAGCCACCGATATCCGATTAATTTGGATCTGTGGGTATCCGTCCTTTGACCAGCTTCCGATGTTCTCACGCAGCGGCCCGTTCACTGTCCATCCCAAGACTGTACGTACTGCATACGGTCCATCTTTCACGCTGCAGATTACCTCTTTTGGCTCTAAAGCCTTTGCGACATCAGTCCCAATAAGAAGATCGATATCCGCCTTGATCAATGGAATTCGTACACCTCGTAAGTGTGGCCACCTATCCACGTCCTCTTGGGTTGGGATATTCTCCTGACTAGCAGGTATGGCCCTTTGCGTAAACACACCAGTGAGCCCGACAAAGTCATCCCCCTCCAGACTGCTGACTTCCAGGTCTGGCAACACCTTGCACGAGATGGTCTTTTGGTCTCCCATAGTAGTAAGTAGGATGTTCACATTTTTTCCTTGCAGGTTAAGGCTGTTGGCTAGCTTGTTAGTGCAAAAGGAGGCGTTGCTCCCTGGATCCAGAAACGCATAACAGGTCAACACCTTGTTGCCTTTCTTTGCCTTCACTCTCACTGGAACAATGGCGAGGACGGTTCCTGCACCCCCGGCCCCCATCTGAGAGCAAGTTTCCCCTGCATCCACGAATCCACTGACCACAGTTTGTTCTTCCTGTAAAGACTCCTTTTTTGGTTCCTCCCTTGAAGTGTCTTCTTTTGTTATGTCTTTAGGTTTCTGCTTTATGTGTAACAGTGTAGGGTGTTTAGCTGAACACATCTCACAGCTCTTCTTTTCTTCACAGGCACTGCTCATGTGTCCTCCTATAAGACAGCTGTAGCAGAGTCCTTTACTCTTAAGGAATTCCAATTTTTCTTTGTGCAGCCTTTTTTGAAGTTTCTTGCACTGTTCCATGGTATGCTCTCCCTGACAGAAGATGCACGGTTTCACGAAAGCCATGTTCATGTTTGGTTTCTTCTCTTTAGCTTTCTTGTTCTCGGCACCAGCAACATCTTTCACTACTTTCTGCTCTTTAGCTTCAGTGGCTAGCGTTATGATGGTTTTCTTGCCAGCTGATTTTTCAGGTTGGCGCTTTGTTTGACCTGAGATTTCACCAAACACAGGGTGTGCTGCCATTTCAGCCTGTTTGGTTACAAATGACACCACGTCTTGGAACTTTGTTCGCCGATCTTTCTTCTGAATGTCAATGGCGACGCTCCTGAATTTCTCCCTCAGCCTGTATGGGAGCTTGGAGATGACTGTGCGCATGTTCGCAGCATTCTCCATCTCATCCAAGTACTCTAGATCCGACATTGCATTGTTACAGTTGATCAGAAACAGAGCATATGCTTCAAGTGCCTTAGCGTCGTCCGACTTGATAGTAGGCCAATTTAAAGCCTTGTCCAGGTATGCCATCGAGATCTTATATTTGTCACCAAAGCGCTCCTTTAATAATTTCTTGGCTTGAGGGTAGCCCCGTTCAGGGTCCATATGAAGACAGCTGCGCACTAAGTCATTAGGCTGACCACATGTGTGCTGTTCCAAATAATAAAGCCGATCTTTGCTGTTTTCAGTCTTGCTTTCTATGCGATGCTCGAAAGCTCTCATGAATAGATGGTATTCCATTGGATCTCCTTTAAAAACTGGAATATTCGGCGAAGGCAATGTAGATAGCTTTTGTTGCTTTATTAGACTCTCAGTTATCTCATTTTGGCGTTGCATGACAGAAGCCAGGTTGTCTGTGTTTGCAGAATTGCCCTTTGAAGTAACAGGCTCTTGTCGCACAACAGGCGTTGCATCGGCAGCTATTCCACTACTATGGCTATGCTGAGATACATTACTAGCCCCACTGCTCCTATTGCAGCTGACATGTTGTCTCCGAGTAGCCCTCAGTGAATCCACCCTACTGCCTTTAGAGCCGCTTGACACATCTGAGCCTCCATATTTTCTTAACACAGCTAATCTTGCATTCGATGCAGCGAGCTTTGCTTGTAACTCCAACTCTTCCTTTTCAGCTTTGAGCCGTAGCTCCTGCTCTTCCTTTTCAGCTTTGAGCCGTAGCTCCTGCTTTTCCAAAGCCCTTTTCTGTTTCAACACAGCTGTCTCGGTTAACAAAGCGGCTTTCTCCATTTCAACTTTTAAGCGCTCAGAGCGAACCGATGATGCTACAGAAGCAGAGGAGACAGACTTGGTCTTTTTACTCTTTCTGGATGTAACTGAAATGCTATCTTCAGGATTTACCTCATTGTTCACTCTTTCAGACTCTTCTATGCGATGCGTTGCATCCTGTATCCATGATCTAACCTCTTGCACAAAATTGCATTGCTTATCATATCTTGGCTGAAACCAATCACTTTGATCTGTATTCATATTCTCTATGTATCCAAGTTGACTGTACAGGTCTTTGACATCAGCATTTATCTTACTGAATTCTTCTATCAGCTCTTCATACTCGGTTAACAATTCCTTTGTTATATTTTCCACGTTTGCATCATCATACATCAACTCACGCAATTCATTTTTTTTCTCAGTCAGTTTCTTTAGCTTTGCTCTTCTGGAGTCAATTCTTGTCTGCAGACTATTTTCCAATGACCGTGGTGTTGGTTTACGCTGACGTTTTTCCCTCGGAAGGCTTACCGTCTTTTCTTCTTCATCCGTCATGGTTGCTTTGAACGTCGGTCCGGTTTTTCGTTCCGATTCCACTTGCGACAGTCACGTTGCAGCCACGTCCACTTGTCAATCACCAGCCACGAGTGTAGCGCGCGATCGCGAAAGTTCAGAAGTCCCTCGGTAAATCCCTCGATGAATCTTCTTTCCAGTTTCAGCGAACCTCTCCAGCGTTTTGTAATCTGATGTCAAGCGAGTTTTTCTTACTAATGTAGAGGCTCGTTCGTAGTGAGACCTTGAGAAAAGTGCTATAGCTTACGCTGACGAAGTCTCTGTCCCAAAGTAACTGTTTCCACTCTCAGTGTCCGTGTGCCTTGCAATAAATCCACTGGAAACGTCTTGAAAGTTGAACTTTAATCCTCGTTTAACTATTACAAAGGTTCTAAGATGCAGAGAGTCGGTGAGTAAATATCAGAGTGTCAGAGAGTCAGAGAGTCAGAGAGTCAGAGTGTCAGAGTGTCAGATAAGAAAAACTGTTCGCTTCCACGGCTTCTCGAGATCTACCCTGAGAAGCGCGAGACCGTTCTTATATAGCTGAATGACTTCTAATTCTGATTCTTGAGAAGTGTGAGACAGTTCTAATTCTTGTTCTAATTCTTAACATATGAATTCTGATTCTTTTAACCTTGCCACATATTATTCATCATCTTAATCATGAAATAAACTACTTATATGAAATTACACACTCAAATGAAATTATATATACCATGTAACATAAATTGTAATTCACATCTATATGAATTCTACTTTGGCCGTTACACCAACTTTGAAACGGCATGGGCTTGATACAGTTTTCAAGAATTACCGCCCAATCAGCAACTTACAGTTTGTATCAAAACTTGTTGAACGAGCGGTGGCTGATCAACTGTATATTTATATGGAGGACAATGGGTTTTTACCAATTCTTCAATCTGCCTACAGTCCCAGACATAGCACGGAAACTGCATTACTCAAGGTCAAGAATGACCTTCTGATGAACATGGATAACCAACGTGTTACCTTATTGGTTCTACTAGACCTTAGTGCTGCCTTTGACACGGTGGATCACAGTGTTCTACTTAACCGCCTTTCAACAGACTTTGGCATATCAGAGATCGCATTAAGCTGGTTTGAGTCATATCTTTCACATAGACATCAATGTGTGACCACTGAAGGTGTCTTCTCTGACATGTTTGACTTGAAGTATGGCGTTCCACAAGGAAGTTGCCTGGGTCCTTTGTTGTTTCTACTGTACTCAAGCAAACTATTCAGAATCATTTCTAACCATCTTCCTCGAGCCCACTCATATGCAGATGATACCCAGTTGTATCTGGCGTTCAAGCCTGGTGATGACACTGATGAACAATCAGCTATAGTTTCAATGGAAGCATGTATTTTGGATATACATAAATGGATGTTGTCTGATGAACTCAAATTGAATACTGATAAAACAGAATTCTTGCTGATTGGTACTCAACCTCAGTTGGAGAAAGTTACTGTCACGAATCTGTGTATTGGAGAATCTATAATTGACCACTCATCTTCTGCTGTAAAGAACTTGGGAGTCTGGTTTGACTCCCACTTGAACATGCACGAACATATCAAGAAAACATGTTGTTCATCATTTTACTACCTCTACAATATTCGTAGAATTAGAAAGTATTTATCTCGTAATACAACAGAATCGTTAGTTCATGCTTTTATTACAAGTAAATTCGATTATTGCAATGGCTTATTATATGGCCTTCCTGATGTACATATTACTAAATTACAGAGAGTACAAAATGCTGCAGCCAGGCTTGTTGGACTTCCTCGTTTTTGCCATATTACACCTATATTATTTGATCTAGGGCGGCACGGTGGTGTAGTGGTTAGCGCTGTCGCCTCACAGCAAGAAGGTCCTGGATTCAAGCCCCAGGGCCGGCGAGGGCCTTTCTGTGTGGAGTTTGCATGTTCTCCCCGTGTCCGCGTGGGTTTCCTCCAGGTGCTCCGGTTTCCCCCACAGTCCAAAGACATGCAGGTTAGGTTAACTGGTGACTCTAAATTGAGCGTAGGTGTGAATGTGAGTGTGAATGGTTGTCTGTGTCTATGTGTCAGCCCTGTGATGACCTGGCGACTTGTCCAGGGTGAACCCCGCCTTTCGCCCGTAGTCAGCTGGGATAGGCTCCGGCTTGCCTGCGACCCTGTAGAAGGATAAAGCGGCTAGAGATAATGAGATGAGATTATTTGATCTATACTGGCTGCCAATTAGGTATCGTATTCATTTTAAGATCTTATTGTTAACTTTTAAATGTTTACATGGTCTGGCACCACAATGTCTATCTGAATTAGTTTCTGTTTCTAAGGCTTCTGGATATAATCTACGTAATCACAAGGGTACTTTCTTAGTTCCAGCCAGTGGAAAGTGTAAATTAACATTGGGTGATCGGGCTTTTCAGTCTGCCGCCCCTAAGCTTTGGAATGCACTTCCTATAGAAATCAGAAATGAACAATCTTTACCTAAGTTTAAATCATATATTAAGACTTATCTTTTTGAATTGGCTTATAAACGTGATTAGAATTTTTTATATGGATATATATTTTACAAGTTTTTATCTAGTTTTTATCCATTTTTATATATGTATTTGTTATAGTGAAATTTAGTTCTTATTATTTATTTGTTAATCTTAGTAGCATGTGCGCATGTGAGCATATCCACATGAAATATCTCATTCATCTCATCTCATTATCTCTAGCCGCTTTATCCTGTTCTACAGGGTCGCAGGCAAGCTGGAGCCTATCCCAGCTGACTACGGGTGAAAGGCGGGGTTCACCCTGGACAAGTCGCCAGGTCATCACAGGGCTGACACATAGACACAGACAACCATTCACACTCACATTCACACCTACGCTCAATTTAGAGTCACCAGTTAACCTAACCTGCATGTCTTTGGACTGTGGGGGAAACCGGAGCACCCGGAGGAAACCCACACAGACACGGGGAGAACATGCAAACTCCGCACAGAAAGGCCCTCGCCGGCCACGGGGCTTGAACCCGGACCTTCTTGCTGTGAGGCGACAGCGCTAACCACTACGCCACCGTGCCGCCTCACATGAAATATGCGCATTATAAATATTAAATTATTATTATTATTATCAATGCTAACAGTTACTGGAAGTTTCTGGCCACCAGTTTGATGAAAACCGCATCCCTTTAACTCTGCTGTCCTCGTTCATGTTGCCAGCATGGACAGGAAGTGGCCAGCATGGACAGGAAGTGAGCTGTCTGTGCTCAAACACAAAACACCGTGTAGGAGAATGTGGGCGTGGCTTCTCATCAGCAGGGAGACAATGATGAGAAAGTGGGCATGGAATGTGGGTGTGGCTTTTGAAGAGTCATGATAGAATGAGAATGGGTGTGGCTTGAAACTGTCCTTATTTGGAGGCGGGACTTGAGGTTTACTTCAGATTGTGGCATGTAGGGCTCCAAGCACTGAAGATTGTATATATTTTTAAATTATTTTTTTAAACCTTTTTTGTCAATTGTGTGAGAGCCAATAGCATTTAATGAGCATGTGGGTGTGGCTGTGATCTGTAAAGACCAAGTGGGTGTGGTCAGGAAGTGTTATGGGTGGGGCTTCGTAGGCCTGACAGAGCATCAGCTTCACTTATGTATTTATTCTGTTTTATTTTTGCTAAAATGTGTTTATTAATTTGTCGTGCTAATCAGCAGCGTGTGTGCAGTTGGAGTTCTGCATGTCGGATTTTGCAGTAATTGAGAAATCACATGGAAGTGATCGACAGTGATGAGATGAAATAATTAGCAGGTTTTACGTGACCTCATCACCATCTTTATTATTTAGTGAAATGCAAAAAGAAAACGGACGCATTTCATGTGTTATTAATGAATATGATCATGTGTTTAAATTATTTCTCCTTAAACTCTCCTCAGTGTGACTTTTTAATCTTCTGTAGTGTGTGTGTGTGTGTGTGTGTGTGTGTGTGAGGGGTCACCAACCCAAAAAAGTGGTGGGATAACATCAAACTTTTGTCTGGCCTCTCTAAATCAGTCCCTTTATCAAGTATTACTGCAGAAGGATCAGTTTTGAGGGACACCGATCTCGTCGAGGCCATCAACGACTCCTTCAGTCAAGTTGCAAACGATCTTCAACCTCTGGAATTTGCACCTTTCCCGGTAACCCATACTCCGGATGAGTACCCCATCAGCCCAGAAGCCGTCGAACACTCATTATTGGCCATCGAAGAACACAAGTCAAATGGACCGGATGAAATTCCTAACCGGGTACTGAAGAACTTTTCATCTGTTATCAGCCGTCCTGTATGTTCTATTTTCAATTCTTCTATTTCTCAAGGTCATGTTCCTTCGCTGTGGAAGTGTGCTAATGTCATTCCTTTGGCAAAAGTTCCCCAACCACGTTCTATTGACAGTGACCTTAGGCCAATATCTTTGACTGCCATTCTTAACAAAGTGCTTGAAGGTTTTGTTTTTGATTGGCTTGCTACTATTGTGATTCCATACATTGATCCTTTCCAGTTTGGTTGTGTTAAGAAGTCACCTATGCATGCTCTGGTCCATCTAATTCACCAATGGCTCGCTGCAACTGAAACTCCTCGAACTGTGGTTCGATCCTGTCTGATTGATTTCTCGAAAGCCTTGGACAGGATCGGCCATAACATTTTGTTACGTAAGCTTCGTTTGCTTAATGTTCCTCCAATTTTATTAAATTGGTCGCTAATTTTCTGCAGAATCGCCAGCAACGTGTTAAACTTGGTAACTTTACATCTAGTTGGAAACTGATTCATGCCAGCGTACCACAAGGAACAAAGCCTTTATTCTTCCTGGTTATTAGATTAGATTAGATTAGATTAGATTAAACTTTGTCATTACTCAGTATAAATACAGGGTAACGAAATGCAGTTAGCATCTAATCAGAAGTGCAAATAGCAGAAATGCAGTATAATACAAATAAATACAGTATGTGCAGATAAGCAATATGTATAGATGAATGCAGCTGTATCTGCATGTTTTGGTCTGCAGACTCCTGAATCGCCTCCTGGACGGGAGGAGCTGAAAGAGTCTTTTGGCTGGGTGGGAAGAGTCTCTGAGGATGCTACGTGCCCGGCGCACGCATCTCTTCTTGTAGACTCCCTCAATGTCCAGAAGTGGAGCACCTATAATGCATTGGGCAGTTTTCACCACCTTCTGGAGTGCTTTGCGGTCTAGCAGCAGAGCAGTTTCCATACCACACTGTAACACAGTTAGTCAGGATACTCTCTACTGCACAGCGGTAGAAGTTGCCCAGGATGACAGCAGACAGGTGGTTTCTCTTCAGTGTTCTTAGGAAGAAGAGACACTGATGGGCCTTCTTGATGAGGTGGGAGGTGTTGGTAGACCAGGTCAGGTTCTCTGAGATGTGGGTCCCCAGGAATTTGAAGCTGGAGACACGTTCCACCTCCATGCCATTGATGTGGAGGGGTGTGTGGGTGCCTCCCTTCTCCTTCCTAAAGTCCACAATGATTTCTTTTGTTTTGTTGGTGTTAAGGAGCAGGTTGTTGTCCGCACACCAAGCAGCAAGGTGTTTAACCTCTGACCTGTACGCCGACTATCATTAACTATGGTTAATGATCTACGCTCTGAGCTTCCCATGTACAAGTATGTGGACGATTGTACTGTTTTTGAGGTAATATCGATCTCATCGTCTGAACTTTCAGTTCTGCAGCAAGAAATTGACAAGATCAGTGAGTGGACAACAAATAACAATATGAAGCTCAATGTTTCACAAACTAAAGAGTTTTGATCCCATACCAACAGGTCAACTTAAGAAGTGCCTCGACTGCTTACTTCCAGTCATTATGAACATTGTTAACCTGTCCTTTTCGTCTGTGACAGTTCCTAGTATCTTCAAGACTGCCCAATTAAGACCTCTTATAAAGAAATCATCTTTAGATCTGGATGTTCTGAACCATTATAGACCAGACCCCAATCTCAGCTTCCTATCAAAAGTTCTGGAACGTGCTGTTGCACCTCAGTTATCTCACCACTTTGCTGTAAACAGTCTGTATCCTAAGATACAAATCAGCCTCTCGTCAACACCACAGACCTGAGACTGCACTGCTTCAGGTCCATGATGATCTGCTCAGAGCTGTAGACAAGGGTTTTGAGGCTTTACTTGTACTTTTCAATTTTTCGGCAGCCGTTGACACCAGTGATCATGGCATTTTACTGTGAGGATAACACTGTTCATGTGCTACAGAACTGTTTCACTGATATAAAGACCTGGTGCCTAAACAATAAACTAGTTCTAAACAATGACAAAACCGAACTGCAACTGATCTATTCTAAGTTCTCACCGTCTGTTTCTGCAATCTCGAAAGTACAATTGGGAGGCTCAGAAATATTACTAAAACCAGAAGCTGGTAATCTTGGATTGACCACAACTTGTTCTACACACAACAAATCAACAATTGCTGCAAGTCCTCCTTTCTGGCTCTGAGTCAAATTAGCAAGATTCAAAAGGGCCTGGATCAGCCACCTGCTGAGAGGTTGGTCCATGCCTTTGTTCCATCAAGGCTGGATTACTGTAACAGCCTGCTTTACAGTCTGTGGAGTACAAGCTCAAGAAACTCCAATGTGTCCTAAATTCAGCTGCCAGAGGTGTAGCATGACCTCAACATGGTGAAAACGTCACCAATGTCTTGAAGCGGCGACACTGGCTGCCAATTAATGCCTGCATCGAGTATAATGCTGCATCGAGTATAATGCCGCATCGAGTATAATGCCTGCATCGAGTATAATGCCTGCATCGAGTATAAGTTATTGATGCTGGTCTACAAATCATTACATGGAGTCACTCTGACATACTGAGAGGAACTGTTGTGCGTAGATTCCAAACCTCACATACTGAGGTGGAATGGGAAGAAGCTCCTGGCTGCTCCAAGGACCAACACCAAAAGTTACGGTGATAGAGCATTTTCATCAGCTGGACCAAGACTGTGGAATAAGCTCCTGTAGTTCCTTCATAAAGCTGATTCAGATGGAACCTTCAAGACTGGACTAGAGACATTACTTTTACAACATTATTATTATTATTATTATTATTATTATTATTATTTGAATACTAATCTTCATTTCAGTTAAATTGTTTTCATAATATTTAATACATGTAAACACCAATTTACATTTGCTTTTATTGTTAATTTATTATTTGCTCACATCATGATTTTTATTGCTAGAGAATTGAGACTCTGAAATGCTTTGAAATAAATTATTAGATATTTTTACAGCACACACAGAGACTCGATACATGTTTCAGATTCATACACATTAATAACTAAAAATAAATTATTAGTGTTATTATTAATAACAGGACAATTTTTCCGTCCACTAGATGGCAGTAAAGCGCTTCCAACCTGAGATTACTGGTGAGTGAAATGTGTTTTTCTCTGAACTGACCTGCTGAGGGCGCTGTTAGGATGCTGCTGGATTATTATTATTATTATTATTATTATTATTATTATCATTATTATTATTATTATTATTGTCAAAACTTAAATATTATAGAAAACAAAAGATCATAATAAAAATAAAATCGTGGATCACGGGCTTCAGCCGGGTTTCAGTCCAAATCAAACCACAGCAGCACTTCATCAACTTCTGTCAAATCAGAACTCGATGGTCCCCATAAGGAAAGTGTTGTTGTTGTTGTTGTTTTGGACAATAAATAAATCAAAGAGGCAAAACGTGTCCTTTTCATTCTTGAGGTTGAGGTTGGGGTTCGGTTCAGCTGCAGTCACAGCATTAATTAAGTGCATTAATAATGATGTCAGTGGAAGGTCCTCAGAAGGACAGGAAGACTAACGCGTGTGTGTGTGTTTACATTTATTCATTTAGCTGAAGCTTTTATGATCCAGTGGAGATGCCGAGGGTTAAAGGTCGAGCTCAAGGTGGTGCTGGGATTTGAACTCACAACCTTCTGATCAGTCGATAAATACTGATTTATTTTTTACTGCCTGAGATGTTCTATGGAGCACTTGCATGTGACGTCACAGCTGATCCAGATTGTGACAGACGCCATCTTGTCGGTCAAACGCCATATTCCGCCTTCTATTTCTACTTCTGCTTTTACTTCTACCTTTTCTTCTGGAAAACCCTACTATATACAATTCTACTACAACGGCTGCGGCTACAAGCTCTCCCTACCTGTGCACGTTTTTTATGTTTTTTGTGTGTATTTTTGCGTGTTGTTCGTCTGTACCAGACTTCAATATCCACTACAACCATATGGACTTACTGGACATTGGTTTCCAGCAGAAAATGATGGTTTGTAGCGATTTCCATCGCATGCACAACATTCCGGACGAGATAGCGAGACCAGCAGGGTCTCCGTGGATTGTTATCGGAAGCAAAGCGAAGGAGGCGGCGCCGGGGGCGGAAGCAAAAGCGAGGCTGCAGAGCCGGTGTTCTGTAAAGTTATCCTATCTCTTGGATTTGTCCTACCAAGCCTACTGTGCATGTGCGAAATCCAGGAGGGTACACCGGCCTGTTGACTAAGCTCAGAAAACAGCCACTCAAACCTCCACTGCTAAGCCTTTACCTCTCCAATGCCAGATCCATGTAAACAAGACGGATGATTTGGAATTACAGCTGGAATTACCTTATTCTATTCTATAATCGGCTGGTCAGTGCTATACTCAATACTTAAGTGACTTACCCATCCAATGAGGATTCTTGTTTACAAGATGCCACATCTGAGTCGCTGACAAATCCTGAATTTCTGTAAAGATAACTGTCCAGAGATTTATAAGCACGCAGTGCTTCACCACTGAACAGCGAGGGAAAGTTAATGAGGTAATTATACACGTCCGGGTATTCTGCTGGCAGTTCAAAATCCGGTCGTGAAAACTCCGTCCGGTAAGCCATAAGGGTACCAATCTGTAGATCGTTTATTTTAGACATATATCTAGTTATCTGTTCATTAGAAAAATGAGCCGTGTAGTCCGTCGGTTGAAATTGATCCATTCTGTACATGAGTGCAGCAGTATTCAGCGGTGTTTTTGACCGACAAGATGGCGGTTGTGTACTTTCCGGTCACGTGACTGCAAGATCTCTATAAGGGCATCGACCACAGATTCATCACTACAAGAGCCGCTCACTCAACTCCAACACACATCATCACATTATACTCAAAATAATCAAAGCACTTTTATTTCATTGAATGGATAAAAATAGATGATTGTTACACAATATGAAAAAGAGCCAATAAAACTCTGCAGAATGTAAAATATTGACTTGTTCTCATTGTGGAAAGATAAAAAGTCACATTAACTTGTATATTGTTGATGAAGATGTAATATTAAAATGAACTGGCCATCACTCATTTAAAAAGTGAGAATATTGAATTAAAGCTGAGATTATAAAACAAACATCTGAGAATATTCAATGAAAACTGAGAATATAAAACAAAATCCTGAGAATAAGGAAACAAACCTGAGAATTTAAAATGAGAATCTGAGAATGCGTAATGAAACCTGTATATATATTTATGATACTTGCATAGACTATATCTGGCTTGTAACATCGCCAGCTACCGAATAAAAATGACAGCAAAAACGCAATATAGCAAGCGATCTAATGAGCACGTCATGGTCTGAATATTTCATAAAGGAATTCTCGAATCCGTCTCAATGAGATGTTTTACAGTTAAAAGCACAGCATTGAACATAAAGGTAAATGTGTCTTTAAAAATGTAAAAACACACAGTTTTAAGGAATCCAAAGATTTGTGCTCTTTTGCCAAGTGGCTTATAGTTACTAAGACATTTGTAAAAGAGTGAATAACAGGTTGATAAATGTAAAAGATGAAGATGAATATTATATGAGTTGAGCTGAAATAATTGGTGAGATAAATGAGGTGTGGTGTGTCAGTGATATTGAAGCTGACTTATAGCATTAAAAGTGTTGTAAAAGAAAAGCTGGAGACATTGCATTAGGGAATATGAAAGGTGATTTAACTCTCCTCCTCTATTTGCTAATAACTCGGGGAAAATGAACACAGTTCAGGAAACATGACATTATTGGAAGGATAATAAAATCATTTTTTGTGTTTATAAAAGTTGAAATGTAATTTCCTGAGAAAAGGCCTTTGGTGGCGTGTCTCAGTCACATGGTCCCTGTCTTTCTGAGATTTCTCCTCCACGTCATCATATTCTGTAAAATAAATACATCGACCTCTTTAATAGATC
Organism: Neoarius graeffei; assembly: GCF_027579695.1. NCBI lineage: Eukaryota > Metazoa > Chordata > Actinopteri > Siluriformes > Ariidae > Neoarius > Neoarius graeffei. The sequence goes on along the minus strand of NC_083589.1, from coordinate 476,851 downwards.
CTGTGTATTGTATTAATCGGGATGTAAAAGCTTAAAAATACAGTCAGTGATGCACGATGTGGGAATGTCTTTAATATTCTATCAATAAAAAAGAGAAAAAAGGAGATTTATCAGTTCAGCTTTCTTAATATGAACACAGGCCATGTGTATAAGATGTGGAAGTAAATGAGACATAAATATAGGTCTTATCTAAACTGTGTAATAAATATGACGGCACTTGTTCAATGACAGAATGGAGATTACAGAACAGAAAGCTGATATTTATATTATATATGGTATAGAATAGAGTCACGCTTTAACTTCGCTGCCTTTGCACTCACGTACATTACCAGAATAAACAACTCACTCACTTTCTGTTTTTCCACCATCCTGTGATGACATCATCATAATCTTCTGGACCGTCTCCTGAAGAAATCAATGAATCAGTAATAAACCCCTGTGTGTGTTGCTGTTCTAGTAAAATACTGAGTTACAGGGTGGTGTGATGAAGCTGAGTTACTGCTACCACCCTAACGTTGATCATTTACCTACAACAGCATGTCCCCAAGTGGTTTATTCCTCTTAGACCATGGGAATTTGCCAACAATTGCAGTTTTTCACTGAGTAAAGAATTAGATCTTGTACTTTTCATCCATTTATAGTTACAGATAATGTTGTATATCTTTGGAAAAATAAGTTTGTTCCTTTGCTCACTGAAGTCATCGCAGCTATAAACAGTGGTTCCCTCAGCAGCTTTTCTTTTCTTTTTTGTTTATTTCCAGATAAAAACTGACCTGTGATGATGATTGGGTTTGTTTCCATGGTAACCGCATCATCGTAGTTCTCGGACACGTCCTCTGTCAGAATGTGGAGATAAAAGCTATTAAATCCACATGAATGTCATTAATGATGGTTTGGATGCTTGTGGATGCGACACTGTCACATTATTATCATACCTGTCAGTATAACTGACTTCTGATCAGCTGGAATGGCGTCATCATAATCCTCCGCTTCATCCTCTACACCAAAACACAGATATTTAAAGAGAGTTAAAGTTTACTGAAGTGGCAGTTTGTACACTGTGTATTTGATGACGCGATGCAAAATGACATCGTATACATGTCAAAAATGTCACGACACACAAAGCAAGAAACAAACTGATGTGCAGTGTGTGTGTTTAATTTCTACTGCTTTCTAAAACAAATCCCCAAACAGAACCACACCCTCCACGTTATCAGGGATCGGCCCAGTAGTGACGGCATCATCGTAGTCCTCTGGTGGCTCGACTCTTCCTCGTCTCATTTTTATCTGCTTATCTTTTATCACATTGCTCCTGTGGAGGACGGCCATGAGGACAGTTGAAAGTCACACCTGGAGGACGCTCTGGACTCTTACAGTAATGCTTTTATGGCTGAGGACTACAGTTGACTTGCTAACTTTAGGACTGCAGTTATCATGAACAGTTTTGCACTCAAGTTTCCATCAATGAAGAGTTTATAACATCAACGAAACTGTCTTCATGTTAAAATTGTTAATGTTATAGTCATGCTGTCTGTTGTTGCCCAAATGAGGATGGGTTCCCTTTTGAGTCTGGTTCCTCTCGAGGTTTCTTCCTCGTGTCGTCTGAGGGAGTTTTTCCTTGCCACTGTCGCCACAGGCTTGCTCATTGGGGATAGATTAGGGACAAAATTAGCTTAAGTTTTAAGTCATTCAAATTCTGTAAAGCTGCTTTGCAACAATTTTTATTATTAAAAGCGCTATACAAATAAACTTGACTTGACTTGATCTGGGGCTGGGTTGCGGAGGCAGCAGTCTGAGCATGGAAGCCCAAACTTCCTTCTCCCCAGACACCTCGGCCAGCTCCTCGGGAAGAACACCGAGGCGTTCCCAGGCAAGCTGAGAGACACAGTCCCTCCAGCGTGTCCTGGGTCTTCCCTGGGGCCTCCTCCCGGGGGGACATGCCTGGAACACCTCCCCAGGCAGGCATCCAGAAGGCATTTGAAAGAGATGCCCGAGCCACCTCAGCTGATTCCTCTCGATGTGGAGGAGCAGCGGCTCTACTCCGAGCTCCTCCTGAGTGACTGTGCTTCTCACCCTATCTCTAAGGGAGCACCCAGCCACCCTGCGAAGGAAACTCATTTCGGCCGCTTGTATCCATGATCTTGTTCTTTCGGTCATTACCCAAGCTCATGACCAGAGGTGAGAGTCAGAACGTAGATCGACCGGTAAATTGAGAGCTTCGCCTTTTGGCTCAGCTCCTTCTTCACCAGGACGGACAGGTAAAGTGATCACATCACTGCAGAGGCTGCACCGATCTGCCTGTCGATCTCACGCTCTATCCTTCCCTCACTCGTGAACAAGATCCCGAGATACTTAAACTCCTCCACTTGAGGCAGGACTTCTCCACCAACCTGGAGAGGGCAAGCCACCCTTTTCCGGTCGAGAACCATGGCCTCAGACTTGGAGGTGCTGATTCTCATCCCAGCCACTTCACACTCAACTGCAAACCGCCCCAGCGCATGCTGAAGGTACTGGTTTGAAGAAAGCAACAGGACAACATCATCCGCAAAAAGCAGAGATGAAATCCTGCGTTTCCCAAACAGGATTCCTTCCGGCCCCTGGCTGCGCCTAGAAATTCTGTCCATAAAAATTATGAACAGAACCAGTGACAAAGGGCAGCCCTACTGGAGTCCAACATGCACTGGGAACAGGTCTGACTTACTGCCGGCAATGCGAACCAGACTCCTGCTTCGTTCGTACAGGGACTGGACAGCCCTTAGCAAAGAGCCTCGAACCCCATACTCCCGAAGCACCCCCCACAGAATACCACGAGGAACACGGTCAAATGCCTTCTCCAGATCCACAAAGCACATGTGGACTGGTTGGGCAAACTCCCATGAACCCTCAAGCACCCTATGAAGGGTACAGAGCTGGTCCAGTGTTCCACGACCAGGACAAAAACCGCATTGTTCCTCCTGGATCCAAGGTTTGTGGATTGGGCAGCAGTTGAAGGCAGGGGCCTCGATGACCTGATCCCCAAACACAGCGGCTAGCTGTTGGGACATGGAATGTCACTTCGACTCTTCCTGTATCACCTAAATGAAATAAAAGCAGAGGGTCTGTACAAACAGCTCCATCACATTCTGACCTCATGGTTTCATGTCAAGTCACTAAATTTATGGGATCAGTTCACAACTGCACCCACTTATGAAGTCACTGGTGTCGATGATATCATAATACGCCGCCTTTTCTCTGATCCCAGACTTGACTGTAAAAAGAACCATTTGTTTGTTTGGGGTTTTTAAACACATTTATACTCAATAAAATCCTCATCCAAAGAAGCTTTGATCAATTTGATAAGAGGGATTTCAGAAGCTTAAAGTAAGATCAGGTTGATTGTGAGATGTCATGTGTCAGCATTAAAACACTGGAGTTCCTGTAATTCTTCCATACAATACATCATAATCACGTCTCAGAAAGGACACGTTTAGTCATTTCTGATTTTTAATTGCAATTCTAATCTCGTTCAGTTCATGGAGTTCGACAAACTCACACTCTGGGCTTTTTTACCTGAGAGAAGCTCATCATCCACATGCTCATACCCAGAATGCTGTTCTTCAGAGAGGAGACTTCCTGTTAGAGGAGAGCAGCATGGTCATGAGACACACACACACACACACACACACACAGAGAGAGAGAGAGAGAGAGATGCACCTGTACAGGAAAACATTCACAGGAGAGCTGAACACAGGCGGAAAAAAGACGAGTTGCAGGTGTGTTTTGAGATTTTAAAGGACAGCTGGTGCAGATACCAGAAAATTGTCAAAGCTGAAAAGACAAAATATTTTTCTGATATTATTTGAAATAACTGTCATAAAGCTCACATTCTTTTTAGTGCCATTAACACTGTTCTTAATTCCCCCCAATCTGCTCGTCCTGATGTTTCCCCAGAAACCTGTGAAAAATTCCTCCACTTCTTTTTGGACAAGATTGCGAGCCTTAGAGCATCATCTCACCCCCTTCTTATGAGCCGTCTATCACTGTCACTCGCTCTGCTGCTTTTACCCACTTTGAGCCTGTGTCTCTTTCTCTCTGAAAGGAAATTATTGGTCAGATGAAATCTTCAGCTTGTCCCACAGATGTTGTCCCCCCTCGCCTTTTTCAAGAGATTTTGGAAACTATTGGCCCAAACATCCAAATGGTTATGAACAGCAGTCTCTCCTCAGGTGCTGTTCCAGTACATTTGAAGCCTGCAGTAGTGCAACCACTGATCACAAAACCTCATCTGGACTCCGCAGTCCTCTCCGATTTTACACCAATTTCTAAACTCACTTTCAAAAATTCTGGAGAAAGTTGTGCTCTTACAATTGCAATCTTTTTTAGACCCACACGGCGTTCTTGAGGTGTTCCAGTCTGGTTTTAAAGTCCTTCACAGCACTGAATCTGCACTTTTAAAAGTTTGAACCATCTTTTATTGGCTACTGACTCCAGGGATTCTGCCGTTCTGATGCTTTTCCATCTCACAGCTGCATTCGACACAGTAGACCACAGCATCCTCATCTCCTGCCTGGAGCATTGTGTGGGCATTAAAGCTCCTGCTCTGGAGGGCTTCAGCTCTTACTTGTCCTGTACTGGCCTTCCTTCACCGACTCCCTGTAGGGTTTAGGATCCATTTTTATTTTCCAAAAACAACTCATTAAATGGGCGAGCTCCGCCCTCTCTCTCTGACCTTTTACAGCCACATGTCCCATCAAGGTCACTCAGGTCACTGACCGGTTGCTTTGGGTGTTGCGTCCCAAAATCGAGGTTGAAGCCCAGGGGAGATGGTGCCTTTGCAGGTGAAGCCCCCAAACTGTTACTGTTGGATTGGTATTTTTGGTGATGTTTATTGTTTTCTTCCAAAAGTTTCTGGTTTTGGATGAAATTTTAACTGCTGGTAGCCACAGACAACAGAAACTCACTGACCCAAGATGAGTGACCTTGACCTATTTTTCAAGGTTTATGTGTTTTTTGTTGAAAATGTCGTTTCATTTATTCCAGTATCTCCTAAAGATATCAGGATTTCCCCCTGGATTTTATGTAAATAAATGATGAGCTCATTTCCTGCGCAAAAAGCTTCTATGCCAGTCAAGTGGAAAGTGACGCGTTCTGGACTGCGGTCGAAAACGGTTTGTTTCCTCAACAGCCAAAACCACAACATGTTCATAAACACCAATGGTGCCAAAAGTTATGATTTGCTCTGGACCAGTGCAGGTTCTTCTTTGGTCAAGAATTCTTTATCAGTTTTTGAAAAATTGAATTTAATGTATTTTGGCGCTCACAAAAATGGTCACTATCGCCATTTCACCATGAATTATTGATTTTGGCTTCTAATATGTTCCAGTAAACGACCCCAAACACCGACCCGTTCTACCAGAATCAAGTGTCTAATCTGACCTTTGACCTACTGTGAGAGGTCAAAAAGGTCATTTTCTGTTTCTGACTGTACTATTTTCAAAAAATCATAAAATAGTTTCATATTTACAGACATTGACCTTGTATTTTTTCTTTAGTGCATATTATTTTGTAGATTATTGACAAATTGATATATTTTTATCAAAAGCTGGAGATAAAAATGACAGAAATTCCCCAGTGTGATGGTGATCACTGAAAACTTTGCGTCGGTGTTTTCTCCACTTTTACCCGAAACTATGACCGACATAAATGAAATGTATTATTCACTGTGTATAATTTACATCTGCTCTTTCTGTTCGTTCTGTCAAATCACAGGTTTCTCTGATATTTTCAGCTCTAAAGTCTGAAAAAGGAACATAACGGACAAGGAGGATAACAGGAACAAACGCAAGAACATTGTCATTCCCTACATTTCTGGTCTATCTGAGAAACTCAGGAGGATCTTCTACAAGCACAACATTCCGGTACCATGGGCGCCGCCAGGGGGGGAAAGGTTAGAACAATTCTAGGGGCCCAGCACTGCCATGGGGCCCTTTAAGGGGCTGATAATATGCTTTTGACAATTTTAATAAGACTTTTGAAATAACAACAATGCAATATTCCATCTGGTAAAATGAGCTAATTGAACAAGGTTGTCTATTTCTTGAGTTCTTCAACATATTGTCATTTAACCCTCCCCCTTTTGCGAAATGGTACGGTCCAGTTCTGGTAGAAGCACGATGCGTTAAATCTGTGTGCTGATCAGTGCAACGCTACTTGCTGCTGTGTCGCGGTGCAGCAGCCAGCCAGCCAGCAGTGGAGTGCGTACAGTCTATGATCGCTAAATATGAAGAGTGGCTGTCAAAAACGTAAAGAAAGGCAGCTGAAAGCTGAGAGGGACCGGAGAGGCAGGCAACTGGTCACTCAGTTTTTCCCAAAGAAAGGTAGCTATCGCTCACATGTGTTCAAAATATTAGCGAATGGTAAATGAACAGTATGAACGTGGTTGGATTAGCCTATCAAGAGAACACTTTTACAGTTTGTACAGTGACATTTTTTCCATTTTAATAACTGAACTGACTTGTGTGATAAACAAGATGAAATATTATGTTATGCTGGTGCTAATAACTAGTGCTAATAACCAGTTTCATAACTAATGGGGTGCCCTAAATATGCAGAGATTCAGCCTCAGGGGGACCTCCGCCCTACCAAACCACTGAACCCCGCTTTGGAGAAGGAGGTAAGCAGCAATACAACCCATAAATGCTTTAGGATTGAAGTTTTTAATGAGCGAGCGCCATATACAGTTTGCTAGATTAAAGTGTTGCTAATGTAACAGACATTGTGTTGTGTTGTTCACCAGTCTTTTTATTCTGAAGAAATGAGACACAAATACACTGCTGAGGACGGGCTGCAAACGTCCAGTGGCACTGGCACTTACATTTCCAAAACGAACTGAAAGAGGCCAGTGCCTCGTTCCCATAACTACCTGCGCTCTTAAAGGGCCAGCGCAGAATTTCCCCACCACTACACACAATGGCAAGTGGAAAAAAATAAACCCGTTACACCAATAACGGACACCAGTCAAGTGTTTGACATGGTTACGTGTGTGGAATGTTCACACGTTCTAAACCATTGGTTTCAACCATTGGTTAATACATAAAATGTAATAAAGTCACAAACTCAAGGTCCATGGGCTATCAAAAGTCAAATAATGACAATAGTGCAATTGTGACGAGGGTGGGCAAAGTTGGGGGGGCCCAAAATTCTAATCTTTCATGGGGCCCAAAATTTCTGGCGGTGCCCCTGCCGGTACGTTTCAGACCCAGTAACACCCTGAAGCAGAAACTGGTCCACCCTAAGGACAGAATACCCAGATACAAACAGGACAACGTAGTGTATGCAATTCAGTGCAGTGAGGAATGCACGGACTCGTATATTGGTGAAACCAAACACCCGCTTCACAGGCGCATGGCTCAACACAGGAGAGCCAGTTCCTCAGGCCAGGACTCTGCTGTCTACCTTCATCTTAACAACAAAAGACACTCATTTCAGGATTGCAACGTACGCATTTTAGCCAGAGAAGATCGTTGGTATGAGCGAGGAGTTAAAGAAGGCACTTTTGTCAACCTGGAACGGCCATCACTGAACAGAGGAGGTGGTCAAAGACACCATTTATCAGCCACCTACAATGCGGTCCTTGGCACACTTCCCAGACAACTGAATGCACACCAAAACCCAGCTGTTTTCAGTCACTACGTTTACATGCACATAGAGAGAATCGAATTTCTGCCGGTGCTCGACTGAAATCGAAGTTCAAAATGCCATGTATACACCTTAATTCGGCTGAAATTGAACCGAACTTGATTTCTCGGAATCGAGCTGCACGACCTAGTTTATGCGATTTCTACCGAGCTATTTTGTGCGTGTAAACCCTATCGAGCTAGTTGTCGAGCTACTTCCGGAAGTGACGAGTGACGAGACCACAAGCGGGAAACACAACAGCCTCGGTCGGCATGACAACGAATCATGACAACGGCATGAATCTTTTCTTTTTGTGGCATTGTTTGCACTGTTAAAATTTAGCTCACTTACTGTATCACCAAATACATCTGTACAGCTGTTGCATAGCTGTGAATTGTGTACATAAACAAGTCATTGTATTTGTCTGTGTGTGTATATATGTCCAACATCTGAAGAATGTCAATAAAAACAAAACAACTGAACTTTTTGTGTGTTTATTAAGACATAAGTTAAATTGTAAGCAAAAAAAATTTTTTTTGTAAGCAAAAAATGGACTTTAGAAAAATATTATTGTGCAAAATAAGTTGTCTTACAAAACAGTGGTCTGCGCCGGACAGTTTGTAGCCATAGTCTGTTAGAGCAAGCCGAACAGCTTGAGCACGGAACTGCTAGTGTTGCCAGATTGGGGGGTTTAAGTGCATTTTAGCGGATTTGAACATGTTTTGGGCTGGAAAACGTCAGCAGTATCTGGCAACACTATAGCTCTTCTTCATGACGACAACCGGAAGTGTACCAACACGATGGGGCGTGTAGCGCCACGTGTGGCTCGGGTGCACAATGCACCTTGCACAATAGCCCGATTTCACTTGTGCATGTAGGATTGGATTTCTCTGGCACCCCTGCTGGGACCCTTTGCTCGATTACCGACAGCAGCTCGATTTGGACGTGCATGTAAACGTAGTCATTGTTACTGTTCAAAGTACTGCGTGTAATGTTACAGTGGCCAACAATATTAAATATACTTGTTAAATAAAACCTCCGCCTTGTTTTTAATGAATACTTAGGCCGACTACGCTACTGTATTTTAATGTTGGTCATTATGGTGGTACTTGGAGAGCCAAGTATTTTCTGAGGTGGTACTTGGTGAAAAAAGTTTGAGAACCACTGACCTAGATTATGCAATTTTTGCCGAGCTACTTAGTGCATGTAAACCCTATCGAGCCACGCAGTCCAGCTACTTACTTCAGCACTGCCCCTTCCGGAAGTGACGAGTGACGAAACACAACAGCCTCGGTCGAAAAAAAAACAAAAAAAAAAACAGCCTCGGTCGGCATGACACTTCACCTTAGCCGCCCACTTTATTAGGAACACTTCTGTTCTTCAAGCAAGTCCAGTTGCTCTCTTTTACCCCCCACAGTTCTAAAGCAGACACTTTTATTGATGCTAGAATTCAATATTGTTTAAAACAAGTCAAACAAAAGCAAAAAAAAAAAAAAAACTTGAGGGGGGGGGGGGGGGGGGAAGCAAACTACATCAAGATCAAATAGCAGAAATTAAATGATAAGGTTCATCCTGTAAGATCTGGCATTGTCTAGACAGAATTAAAAACCTCAGTTCATATAAATTAGTAAAAATCAGTAGCTTTTTTATGCAATAAATTATCAGCATAGCCAATTAGCATAGACATGCAGTCGATATGTGCTTATAAGCTTGCTATCGTAATATTTTATTAATGTCAGTGTTAAAGCTAAACATCAACTAGCACCTTCTAAATGCACTGTACTATTTCAGAAGGGGGGGAGGGGGAAAGAAAGACATTAATAAAATGAAAAAGTACCTTGAATAGGTATAGTGTCATTCTAGTCCAGTCCTGCTGAATAGTATTACCATAAGCATGGTGACCATTAATCAAAAGTAATACAAAGCACTGAAAAAAATATCAGATTTTGGAAGCACTGGGGGGAGGGGGAGATCGCAATTGCATCACATCTGCAGCTATTGAGGTTTTTCACTCACGTGACCAAGTCATGTGATGCTGCCATTTTGGACGGCACGGCTCGAATCAGTTTGAATGCGAGGAAGGCGACAAACGAAAAACATAAAAGAAAAAGGAGCGAGATGCAGAAAACACCTTCACTATCCAGCGACGTAGGGCATTTACAGGGCGAGCAGAGGGAGAGGTATTTGCAAAAATTGAGGTTAGCAGGCTTAGAGAACAATGTTTACCTGCTTCCACCAGGATTGTTCACTGACGTACGGAAGTACAGGAAGCCCTCGTCTTTACCTGACTTCAGCCCACATGATCTGTATACCTATGTCGTTAAAAACCCATCGCCATACACAGGTATTGATCTGAAAGCGTATAAGAGTTTGGATACCTACAAATATTTTGTGTCAGGCTGGGTAACATGCCTACATCAGCGGGTCGTCCCTGGAGCCGGTGGTCGCCATCTTATTACAGCTAAGGTTTGTTCACATTTTCATTTACTTTCAGTCCTCAGGATAAACAAAATGTTATTAAATGTCATTGAAATAACTTCTTAGTCTGTTGAGACATGGCCCGTTATAAATTTGCTGTTACCAGGCAATGACCAAGAACTGTATTATTAGGGTCGGTGTAGTTGTAGCAGTGCACTAGCAGTGCACTGTTAGCACTAGCTAATGTCAACAACAGTAGCTGGTATGTTACTGTAGCAATGTTTACGTTCAGTCATTTGGATGACTGTTAAAACCTTTCAGTCTCAAGTTTTTCCTTTTCTGTATTTACTAGTTTACTGAGCTAGCGCGCTAGCTCGAGCAGGCTGGGAGCTAGCGCGCTCGGGCAAGCTGGGAGCTAGTGCGCGCTAGCCTGCCCGAGCTAGAGCGCTAGCTCCCGGCCTGCCCGAGCTAGCGCGCTAGCTCCCGGCCTGCCCGAGCTAGCGCGCTAGCTCCCGGCCTGCCCGAGCTAGCGCGCTAGCTCAGTAAACTAGTAAATCCAGTAAAGGAAAAACTTGAGACTGAAAGGTTTTAACAGTCATCCAAATGACTGAACGTAAACATTGCTACAGTAACATACCAGCTACTGTTGTTGACATTAGCTAGCTTAACGTCCAAAATGGCGGACACCGGGGCGTCACGTGACCCTGTGACGTCAGGTGAAATACCTCAATACAGTGAAACAAACCACAAAGAGCTATTTATGTCATGAAAACTTGGCCAGCCAAGTCACACCACAAGAGGGCAGCTTCTTCCAGGTAATAGGAGCAGACATCCAGGCTGTTTCACCTCGCACCATGAACACACTCAAATCCACAGCTGGCTACCACATCAGCAGTGAGCTAAACGTGATCAAGGCTGATCTAAAGTAAGGCTGCTTTTGAGCAGGTGTCAAATCATTCGGACTTTACAGTTTGTGCCTGACAAAAAAAAAAAAAAAAAAGGGGAGGAGACCTGCTCCCTGATCAGTTTTATATGAAAATAGCTAAAAATATAGTGCTCTCTACTGTATATGCAAGCAGCAAACATATGGACAGGCAGAAATCCCTGATAGATAGGTTAAAATTCACAGGTAAATTAAAAAATCAAATTATATATAAAATGACAAGTGCATATCAGATACATTTCAGTAATATCAGTACAAAATGTCGATTTGACAACAGGAAGAACAGACAGGAACAAGTCAAAGATGGATAAACAGTGCTTCAAAACCTTTAAAAAAAGCACAACCGTTGAATGATTAAACAGCTCTCTGCTTCATAACCGCTTCCGCTGCTTTCCACCCTCCTCCATCACAATTATTTTCCCTTTTAATTTCCAGAAACAAGAATGGAATAACTTGGATAATTAATGTAAACAGCAGCAGGGTGTGTATAACCAGCTCATAAGTCATTACAACAGACAACGAATAGCAAACAAAGCCCAACTAGACAAGGACGTTCCGTAGAAGAGACAGAAAGAGGGATATTTATATGTAGAGAGAGATCCCTAGTGCAACTCACAGAAGGTGAATTTCTAGAAGGATTAGCAAGAACAGCCACAGCTTTGGGCCGCAGCCAATATCAGTGAGTGATCCCTTGTTCATTTCACGCTCAACAAACAAATGAAAGCCTTCTGGGACTCGGTCTTAACTCACAAGCCTGTAGAAGATATCAAGCCGAATAAAATGTGGCACTTTAAATGATGTAAAGAGAAATAATCTGCGCCTCTCAGGAACAATGCACTCTAGTGGCCCAAGTAGATCTAATGCTGCTGGCTTTTTGTTTTCCACTGAAAACTTTTACCCGCCCTCTCAGGGTGGATTGGGGGAAGCAATTTGAGCTCATTTGCCCTCACTCATTATAAAACATGTCAGATAATTGGATCATTTATAAAAAAAAAAAGCCATTCAAATGGATACAAGGTTTTGATTCTTGCCTTTAAGGAGCGTTAAAGAGGCCAACATTCCTTCTCCCACCTTTTCCTCCTCCTCCATCCTTATCCTCTGTTCTTCCTTCTCCCTCTCCTTCCTCTTCCTCTCTCCTTCCTCCTCCATCCTTCTTTGCTCTTCCTTCTCCCTCTCCATCCTTATCCTCTCTGCTTCCTCCTCTATCCTTATCCTCTGTTCTTCCTTCTCTTTTGTTCTTCTTTCTCTCTTTCCATCCTTATCATTTCTTTTTCTTCCTCCTCCTTTTTCCTTTCCTCTTCTTTCGCTTGTCTCTTTTTTTCCTCTTCAGCTTTTCCTTGAACTTCCCAAGACGCGAGTTTGATTTATCAGAGAGGTCAATCATGCTGATACTCATACTGCTCTTCAGGAACTGAATGTCCAGCAGAATCTCACCACGCTCCTTATCGGCTTTTCCTGCCTTATTTAACAGTTTAAACCACTGTGGGTTCTCGCGCGCGCTGTTCTGCCGGAGCTCGTGCACATCAATGATGGTCAGTCCGAGCAACTTGTCCGCTCCGAGGGGGACACGGTGCAGCACGCGCACCTGCAGTGGGACGCCGTCCTGCTCTGCACACGCGCTCTCCGGTGGCAGCGTGAAGATGAAAGCGGCGGCGGCCCCGCCCCATACCGTTTCTGAACAGAAAAATTTTCACTGGAACTTTTTCGGCACTGCCTCCTAGTGAGACAAAGCCATCAGAAATGAAAGGAGTATAATCGACATTATCTGATGCACTATTTCTCCCAACTATCTCCGCCGGAACATTAGGCCGTTCACCTTCCAAGGTTTTTTGAGTAATGGCTGAAACCACCTCTGATTTAACCACATCTTTAACATGAACTGCAGGAACTGGTCTACTCTTTGCTGCACAACCAGCAAATTTGTCACCTGGTTTAGACTTGTTGTGAGCACTCAGTAGTGGACAATCTCGTTTCCAATGGCCTGCTTCAAAACAATAGTTACACTTGGTTTGAGAATCACTTTCCTGTGCTCGACTATGAGTAAAGGATTCAGGCCTCACTGGAGTGCTCATGTTAAATCGGCGAGAGCGATACTCCTGACAATTGTAATCAGAAAGCGGAACGTATTCACGCAGTTGATTTTTGTGAGTTAACACAAATCCATCTGCTAAGGCTGCTGCTTCTGCGGTGGTCTTACCAGGTGCTCATTTATATAGGTGGCAATACGTTCAGGTAAGATGTTTTTAAATTGCTCTAACACAACTAAATTACCTAAATCATCGAACGTACCCACACCTTCCGCAGTAAGCTACCGATGAAAAAAAGTTGTCAACTCTCTAGACACCTAGGGTGAACAGACGTCCCGGTTTTACCGGGACAGTCCCAATTTGGGGTTGTGTGTCCCGAGTCCTGACAAAAGTCTGTCGGGACATGGCTATGTCCCGGTTTTCACCACTCGCGACGTTTGCGACTGAGCAGCGTGGGAATCATTAGCGGAGAAATGTCTGCATTTACTATTTTGATGAATTGACAGGAATCGCAAACTTTCCTGGTTACTGCCCCCTGGCCCTGTGGCATGGGTGTTTATTTAGCCACATTATTCCAGACAACAGAACGTGTTGCCATGCAACAATAAAATAAACCTTAACTGGCGTGAATGTTCTTTGTCTAGCAGCTAGCAGCAGTAATGCTGCAGCAATTATGCCGAAAAGAAAATGTACCTTTTCTAAAGATTTACAGGGCACCTACCCCTTCCTCCGAGAGGTGCAGAACAATGCGCATGAAGCCGACTGCACACACTAAGTGCGTTGTTCCTGTACTGAGTTGGGTAGCCTGTGTTGCAAATGCTGTGCGCTCCTGTGGGGGCTTTCCTCGGGCTGTCGCCCCTCTCCTCCTTTACTGCTGTTTTGTTTGAGTGTATATTTACAGAAGCCGCAAGAGGCCCTTCATATAATCTTTTTTTATTCACCTTGTTATCCCGAGTTAATGACAATTAATTCAGGATCTCGAGAAAACAAAACCGTTATTCTGAGATCTCGAGAAAACAAAACAATTATTCCGTGATCTCAAGAAAACAAAACTGTTATTTCATGATCTCAGCTGGATCACTGTATCTCCATCGGTAGAGACGAAGCTGGGCCAGTCTTCTGCGGAGGTGCCGTGGACTAATTTTGAAATTATCCCTTATTAAAAGACTTAATGCAATCTCTCCCTGTGTCAACCCCTGATCAAAATATTGCCTTATTAGGTGTTCGATTATTCCAGACATTCTAATGACCAAAGTTGCGTCTATACAGAATGAGAAATAGCTCCAAAGTCAGCATATCACAAGTCTCTTGGCGTACCTGAATGAACCATTTCTCAGCTGTTTACTCGAGATCATGAAATAATTGTTTTGTTTTCTCGAGATCTCAGAATAACGGTTTTGTTTTCTCGAGATCCTGAATTAATTATGTCGGTATCTCGGGATAACAAGGTGAATAAAAAAAAAGGATTATGTGAAGGGCCTCTCTCCGCTTCTGTAGTATATATTCTCAAATCACTTGTCTCTTTATTTGTTTCTGTTTAACATACCATTCTGACAGTTTGGCCATATTGCTGTGTTGAACAGCTTGTTGCAGCTTCCATTAAAGTGTTCACTTTTGTCCACATCTTCTTGCTTTATTCATTCAGTTGTGGGGAATGGTTAGTAAGGTTGATTCTGACCTAGGCTATGTTGAGGTCACATATCTACTTTTTAAGTTCATGCTATAGTGCATACCATTTTAGAGATATAGCCTACATGTGCATATGCATTCTTCTTGGTGTTCTCACAAACAGGTGAAATAAATCAGTGTAAATTTGGCCTATGGACATAGCCTGGCCTATTCTCAGCCATTACAACATATGCTGTCTGACCATAATTTAACTGATCTGTATACCACTATGCTACTAGATAACAAAATGCCTGTTTGTTTTATTTCATGTGAGATGTTGATAAATGTGAGCTTCAACACAATGATAAGAGCACCTCTCTGAGTGTCACGTTTACATAAAAACAAAAAGGTGTGCATGCACGAGCATGGTCGCGCGCAAAAGTGTCCCGGTTTCAGACTAGGGAAATCTGGTCACCCTATAGCCACCTCAACATGATTCTGTTTATCTCCTTTCCACCAGTTTCAAAAACGTTAGCGATACGCCTCAGGGATCAGCTCATAACACTTTAAAACAGCGTCTTTGACATGTTGATAATTTTTCCTATTGGCAGGAGGCAGCGCAATAAATGCCTCTTGAGCCTTCCCAACCAACACAGTTTGTAATAGCAGGGTTTTGTCTTCATCACTCCACTCTCTGTCTGCTGCAACATTTTCAAACAACGGAAAAAATACATCAGGATCACGATCATTAAATTTGGGTAAAAACTTAATCATGCTCGATAAACTTGAAAGTTCAGAAAAACCCCTGCTACTCCCATGAGCAGACATTTTTCCCTCAGCGATCAGGTTAAGCTTTGTATGCTGAAGCTCCCTCTCCAGCTCTTGTTGTTTAAGTTTTTCCTTCTCTAACAACTCATGATGTTTAAGTTTTTCCAACTCTAATAACCGATCCTTTTCCCTCTCCTGTGCTTCAAGTTTCTTTTGCTCGAGTGGCATCTCCATCAACTCTTTTTGTTGCACAAATGTGAGTTCGGTCGACATACTAGAAGTTACAGATATCTCCGCACCAATTAACTGCTTGCTAGTTTCAGTTGGAGCTTCCCCTGAGATCACCTGTCGCTCTTTCAACCTGCCAAGAATAAAGTCAAATATTTGTTCTTTCTTAGCAGACCTCGGAAGTGTTACTACTACTTCATAATGATCAGCCACGCTAAACAGCTGATCTTTTGTTAAGGCTGCCAACAATCGCTCAGATGGAGCTTCCAAAAACGCCTCCACTGCGCTCATCACAAAGTTCACGTGTAACCTTATCTACTTCACCAATTTAGCAAACAAACGCTCACAGATAAACTACAAATCGATCTTCCAGAATATCCAACCTAAACCCTTCCCAACGAAGGAAATACTGTTTACAGCCTATGCAACAAGACAAACAAACTAAGGAGCCTCCCCATGTCTAAACATTTACCCCCCCCATATATTAACCTGTCTTCACACTATGCCCAAGAGCCAAGATCTTTACTCACCAATAACGCTGGAGACGAGCTGCCCCGACCAAAGCCAATTCAGCCCGGATCTCCACGGCAATGTCCTCGGCCCAGGCACAGTGGTTCTGCAGCCTAAGCCCCAGCGCAACAGCGCTCTAAGCCAGAGATAACTGATGGCTCCAAAAATGTTTATCCTGCTACGCAAATTGCAACACTACTTTGGAAAAAAACAAGGTTGGACCATTTAACTCTACCTGCGCTCAACCACACCAAATTACCACGACACACACACAAGACACCATGCAACATGCGTGGTTCCTCACCAACAGGCAGGCCGAATTCATGCCTACGCGTTTCCTTCAGAAAATACATCGGTTAAGTAATATGTACCTCACTATGCGCTCCGTAACCAATAGTGGGAACTGTAACCACCAAAGTACCAATCATAGCCTACCAAAAAAAAAAAAAATTATCTGGATCAAATCCTGGATGAGCCCCCATATGTCATGCCCGCCTGGCTCAAGGCGGCCACAACATAAAGGGGAGACCATGCCATTGCACAATTAACAAAAGACATTTATTAAAGTAAAGTAACTATATACAAAAGTCAGTACATGAAAGATAAAGCAAAACTGTAGTGTATATCAGCATAATGAAGTGCATTGCAAAAGTAAAGCAAAAGGGTCAAGAGCAGCCCGCTCTGGCCCCCAACGCGATATAGCCAGGAGAGAGTAGGAGAGACCCCCAGTAGACTGCCAGGCCCATACTTATCCACCTCCCAATCACGCCATCAATTAACCTACGTCACTAGGACTGGAAAGCTCCCCCTGCAGGCCAAAGACAGACACAACACAGAGCCAATAACACTGGCAAATGGAACTGGAAACGTGACGAACCCAGCACAGGCAAGCTGGGGTGTCACATTATATATACAGTTTACAGGCTACAACATATCCAGGGCTAAATGAAGAAATTTATTTTAGTCCTTTTCTGTAATGGTCTATTGTCTGGTTGTCTTTTTCTAAGTGTTTTCTTTTTCGTGCTCATATGGACTTAATTTAAGAGGTAGTGCCATCTAGTGGCTTTTTCTTGAACTGCATACCTGTGAATTCATTACCAGTTTGTATTCAGGTGTTTAGAATTAGTTTACCTCTGAAGAGGAAATTGTTTGTTGGACCAGCGTGCCCTGAAGAAGGCTGTCTGTGCCGCTATGTGGGAGTTGCTGGTCAGCTTATGGGTTCTGTATGAGATAGCCATGCAAAATAAAGGCTTTTTTTTATAGTTGGATACGAAGAGTGCCTTGGATTCCTTCTTTAATCATGAATATTTATTTCCCTGAGGGTCAGGACCAAGCGATATTATAGTGGAGATTATAGCTGTGGTGTTTCTGCTCCAGACTGGAACTAAACTCAGGCAGAGGGAGAGTCAGAGTTGGAGTTATAGGTAGAGTTATAGTTATGGGTGTTGTGGGACCGGGCCCTCAGTGTGATGATCAGTTCACATCTCACTCACCTCTTTGAGTGGAGCTCCTGCTTCTTCTAGTGATGGATCTGTGGTCGATTTCCTCATAGACTGCCTCAGGCTGAGTCTTAGAGACATCTGGGAGTGGATAATAATAATAATAATAATAGGGGCGGCACAGTGGTGTAATGGTTAGTGCTGTCCCCTCATAACAAGAAGGTCCAGGTTCGAGCCCTGTGGCCGGCGAGGGCCTTTCTGTGTGGAGTTTGCATGTTCTCCCTGTGTCCGCATGGGTTTCCTCCGGGTGTTCTGGTTTCCTCCCACACTCCAAAGACATGCAGGTTAGGTTAACTGGTGACTCTAAATTGACCGTAGGTGTGAATATGAATGTGAATGGTTGTCTGTGTCTATGTGTCAGCCCTGTGATGACCTGGCGACTTGTCCAGGGTGTACCCCGCCTTTCCTCCGTAGTCAGCTGGGATAGGCTCCAGCTTGCTTGTGACCTTGTAGAACAGGATAAAGTGGCTAGAGATAATGAGATGAGATAATAATAATAATAATGAGTTTGTATTTGTGAATAATTCTGAATACCAATTTTGAATAAAGTGTGAGATTGTAAATAATATAATCCAATAATAGAGTTGGTGTTGTAGAGAAAAGAAAATGTGTGAATGTGTCGTACTTCTCCTGAGCGCTCTGTACTGGCAAAACAGGAGCAGCAGAAGCACTAAGGCCAGGAAGAGCACCATTCCCAACACAAAGAGAACCAGTGGAAGGCTGGATGGATCTCTAGCTGATGATCTTGGTGTCATTCTTAACTGAGCTCCTGAAATTAAATCACAGCAAAGAATCTTCACAGGACAGTATGTTCATCAATATTTAGAAAAAAGGGGGACAGAAATAAATATTGTACATGTTGCGATGGTGTTTGTTGCTGATGTGGGATTAATAGCAGGGGACACAGAAAATTCTGGAACAAAAAACATCTATTAATTCAGTCTTGTATTTTTTAACACTGGGAGAAAAGTGTAATGAGTGGAGACAGAAAGCTGAAAAGTTAGTGCATCCCTCTGACCTGCACAGGTGACTCCAACATGAGAGCAGCCAGTGTGTTTCTTCAGGGAATGATGACAGTCCCACAGGTGAATCTCATCCCCTCGACACTTCATTCTGTTTGGCCAGATTGTCCGTTCAGCAGAACCAGTAACATTCCTCTCAGTTCTCAGCACCGACCCACAGCCCAGCTGTCTGCACACCACCTGAGCGTTGCTGATGCTCCACTGATCATCACAAATGGAGCCCCACATAGTGTTATGATACACCTCCAACCTCCCAGAGCAGCTTCCCTTATCTCCCCTCAACCTGAGAGACCAGCGCTCTATGTCACACATGAGGAAACACACCCATGCTGAAGAACAGCTGCAGTCACACAGCTCACTATGACACAATGATAATACTCTTTGATTCGTATGTAGGACTGGATGTTATAATCCCTAAGAACTGATTTTACTTGGTCTGTTGTCCTGCTGAAGGGGATGAGGGGTTGATATTGACCACTTGTGGCTGTTGACTGGGACACATCGTCAGTTGTGTTCCCCAGCATCACTGGGTGTTTTGGCCTTTTATTCACAATACACCCTCTGCTGAGGCAGGCCCGCCACAGGTTGATCAGACCTGGGTGTGTGTCCCAGAGTCACTGGCCTCCCCTGGTGGCCCAAGTGGGGTCCTTCCTCTTCAACCATATCTAGTGGCTACTTCTCTCCACTGTGTCTGCAAGGGCTTTTGTTGTTTTCTGGTTTGCCTGCCCCCTGATTCCCAGTTCTCTACGAAGTTTAACCGTGGAGGTGGCCACAAAGACCTTGCATCCAAATTCAATTGGACGCAGTTTGATGTTCCAGCCACACAGCTCTGCTTCTGCTGCCAGGTCGGAGTATCGCAGCATCTTCCGCTCATGTGCCTCCTCCATGGCATCCTCCCAGGGGACTGTCAGCTCAACTATGAAAGCCGTTCGTTGTTCCTCAGACCGTAAGACAAGATCTGGTCTCAGGCTGGTGCTGGCAATTTCTTTGGGGAAGGTATGTTTGTGGATTACATCCACAAGCATCTTCCAATCCCTCGCTGCACTCAGAGAGGATGCCTCTGGCTGTGAGGAGTTCCCTTTCTGCTTTTGGCCCTCTCTATGAAAAGCTATTGTGAATGGGGGCATCTGCTGGTCATTGATCGGTAGTTCATTGATAGCTTTCCTTTTTGTTTCTATCTCTGCTGCCAGGCATTTCAAAACCTGGTTATATCTACATGTGTATCTGCCTTGTGATAAGCTGATGTTGCATCCCACTAAGATGTGTTTGAGATTAGCGGGACATTGAGCAGACGTTAAACAAAGGAGACAGGTGGGATCTTCTCCAAACCAGCGGTGTAAGTTAGTAGGGGAAGGGAGGTCTTCATATGTAGCTCGAATAAGAAAGCTTATGCTGCTTGCTTCTTTGTACCACAGGTCTTTCCAACTGATGTTCCTTTTCACAACATACTTCCATCTTGTCCAACATCCTTGTGAGGCTTGAGATACCGCTTTGGCAGTCCTGCCAGCTTCTTCTTGCTGATGCACCTTGTCTACCACTAATTGATGCCACTCTGCTGGTGTAGCTTTTTGCCAGGTCGGTCTAGTTGTTTCTAGCCCAAAGCCCCTTCTCCCTTGCTGAACCTGACCCACCATGTCGCGATGTCATAGAGCTGATTTTGCTTCATGGACTGCTCTTGTTGGGTTCCACTTCCTTCCTGTGTTGAGGGTGATGGCAGCCTCTCTCACTACTGTGTCCCAGGATTCTTTAAGCATCATTTCCAGTCTTACCTTAGAGCATTTGTACTCCTCAGTAAGACTGGAGATTGGGAGTGATAGGGCTCCATTTCCATACAGGGCTATGCTTGTGAGGCATCTTGGTAGCCTTAGCCATTTCCTCACGTAATAACAGATCAGCTTTTCCAATTTGTACGCATGGGTTATAGCTACCTCCTACATGGTAAGGGGCCACAGGAGACAAGGTAGTAGGCCAAACTGGAGGCACCACGCCTTCAGTTTCCCTGGGAGGGCTGATTTGTCTTTATGCTAGAGGCCAGTGATTGTGTCTTCTTTCAGCTGTTGGATCTGCTGTGCATCTTTGAGGTTTGCATCATACCAGCGCCCTAGGCTTTTTATGGGCTTCTGGAGGACTGTTGGTATTGGTTTTCGATGCAAAATCCTGTCATTGTTGTTGATTTTGCCCTTTGTTATAGAAATACTGCAGGATTTGGATGGTTTAAGTTCCATTCATGCCCACTTGATATTGTCATGGAGTTTGTTTAGGAGTCACTTGGCACAGGCTTTTGTTGATGTTAATATGGTCAAGTCATCCATGTAAGCACAAATTGGGGGCAGGCACAGTCTGTTCTGTAGTCGCTGTCCACCTACCACCCAGCGTGATTCCCTGATGATCAGTTCCATTGACATGGTGAATATCGGGGGGAGATGGTACGTCCTGCCATGATGCCCCTTTCCAGATGTATCCAGCCTGGTGTATAGTCTCTAGTTGTAACACAGAATTGGAGATCTTGAAAGTAGGCTTTAACAAGCTTTGTGATGGACTCTGGGACCTGGAAGAAGTGGAAGGCCATCCAGAGAATTTTGTGGGCACCGAACCAAAGGCATTTGCAAGATCTAAGAAAAACACGTGCAGGTCTTTTTTCTCCTTCTTGGCTGTTTGTATTTGTTGCCATATGATATTTGTATGTTCTAGGCAACCTGCAAATCCTCATACTTCTGCCTTCTGAACTGATGTATCCACCAAGTTGTTATTCAGCAGGTAAGCAGACAGTCTTTGCGCCACAACACTGAAAAATATTTTGCCTTCTACATTCAGTAGGTTAATTTGCCGGAACTGATTGATGTTTGACGAGTTCGCCTCTTTTGGTATCAGTACTCCTCCTGCACTTTGCCATGCCTTTGGAATGATCTGTTTCCCCCACACCACTTTCATTAGGTTCCAAAGGTATTTTAGGATGCCCGGAGCATTCATGTATAGCTTATATGATATACCATTAGGTCCAGGAGCTGATGTTGATCTTGCTCGCTTGACAGTGATTGACAGTTGTGATTACTTCCACAAGCAACTTCCAATCCCTGGCTGCACTCAGAGAGGATGCCTCTGGCTGTGAGGAGTTCCCTTTCTGCTTTTGACCCTCTCTATGAAAAGCTATTATGAATGGGGGCATCTGCTGGTCATTGATAGGTAGTTCATTGATAGCTTTCTTTTTTGTTTCTATCTCTGCTGCCAGGCATTTCAAAACCTGGTTATGTCTCCATGTGTATCTGCCTTGTGATAAGCTGATGTTGCATCCCACTAAGATGTGTTTGAGATTAGCAGGACATTGAGCAGATGTTAAACAAAGGGGACAGGTGGGATCTTCTCTAAACCAGTGGTATAAGTTAGTAGGGGAAGGGAGGACATTGTATGTACTGTAGCTTGAATAAGAAAGCTTATGCTGCTTGCTTCTTTGTACCACAGGTCTTTCCAAGTGATGTTCCTTTTCACAACATACTTCCATCTTGTCCAGCATCCTTGTGAGGCTTGAGATACCGCTTTGGCAGTCCTGCCAGCTTCTTCTTGCTGATGCACCTTGTCTACCACTAATTGATGCCGCTCTGCTGGTGTAGCTTTCTGCCAGGTCAGTCTAGATGTTTCTAGCCCAAAGCCCCTTCTCCCTTGCTGAACCTGACCCACCATGTCGCAAAGTCGTCAAGCTGATTTTGCTTCGTGGACTGCCCTTGTTGGGTTCCACTTCCTTCCTGTGTTGAGGGTGATGGCAGCCTCTCTCATGACTGTGTCCCAGGATTCTTTGAGCATCCTTTCCTGTCTTACCTTAGAGCATTTCTACTCCTCAGTAAGACTGGAGATTGGGAGTGATAGGGCTCCATTTCCATACTTATATTACACTCAACATGGGCTCGTTTACCAAAAACAGTTTCTGAGGTCTTCTGAAAAAGAATCTCCTACCAACTCCATATCCAGGTGTTTACTTTGATGTGTAATTCATCAATAAAGGAATGAATTGCTGCTGAATGAAATCATGTAAAGCAGTAAGATCAGCTTTGGGTTCTGTTTCCTGATTTGATCTCTGTTGGTTGAATTTTCATGAAGTGCGAGGAAGACTGACCATCCTGAAGAAACTCCACTCTCCCAGCATAGCGATTTCCACCATTCAGCCACCTCACAGTGAGTGAGTGAGTGAGTGAGTGAGTGAGTGAGTGAGTGAGTGAGTGAGTGAGTGAGTGAGTGAGTGAGTGAGTGAGTGAGTGAGTGAGTGAGTGAGTGAAAGAAACTGATACCTGTTACAGCAGTGAGTGGAACTGGTGGAGGACCTACATTTTTTCCTGAAGACAAAAAAAATCACATTAATCTGAATATTATAAAACTGGTATTTAATAATAGAATAAAACTCTACCAGAAAGCTGAAAGTTCTGCAAATCATAATATATTTCCACTCTTTACTTAAATTTGTAAATACAGATAAATTTGTATGAATAAAAAAATGAAAGATAATGAATCTCATCCTTTTAAAAAGAGGATATAAAGATTAGAACAGAAAAAAGCAGACTATAAGGTCAAAGGTCATTGCCTCTGACTGATGGAGATGCTCTGATCATAAAATAATGTTTACACATGACCTGAGCACAACTTTCCACCTCAGAACCGAGCTCAGGTTTCACCTTTCTGGCAGATGAACGTGTAGGCGTTAGAGCAATGTATGTCATTGAATTTTCCCGTATTAGAGGTCTCCGTGCTGAGGATATGTACGCAGTGCTCATCATCCTTCCAGTTATCCGGCTGACCCAGGGCCCATGGCAAGAAGTCCTGGAGACAGCAAACCAGAAATCATGAAAGAAAATAATGACAATATGACAGGACATACTGTTATTGTTAGATAATCAATTACAGGGTGGAGTGATGAAGCAGAGTTAATCTCACCACACTAAAGTTGATTATTATCCTGTAAAAATATGTCCTGATGTGTTTTATTCCTCTTATACCACGACAATGTGCCAGAGATTTAAATTTGTATTCAATAAAAAACAAAACATATGTCATATTTTTTTTCACTTAAAGTTACAGCCAATGTTGTAGAACATCTGCAGAACAAGTAAGCTCCTGTTATCTTTTATGTTATAGCAGCTATAATCAGTCATTCCCTCACTTTCTTATGGAGTTAACAAAAATGTAATGTATGAAATGCAACATCCTCCAGCGATCTATGAAAAAGTTTCAGTTTTCCCTTTGACTATTCCAAAGCACTGACACTGGAGACTCCTTCCATAAATGTTAAATAAACATCTCCTGACCCTGGAGAAAAGAATTATTTTTCATTTGCTTATCTGTAAAAGTCCCTCTGAATGAGCTGCTGCTATAGAAACAACATATAAGAATGATTACTTAATATAAACCTGTGATTTAGAGCTACACTTTTGTCTTAGTTGCGGTTATAGAAAATTAATCAACACCTTCTGACCAATCAGATTCGAGAATCCATCAGCGCTGTGGAGTCAGAGAATTTATTGAAGATGTCTTAAATATTTTATTTCATCAGAATAAATATTGTATAGAAAAGAGATATACAATAAAAAGTGGTGAAATAGATGTTTTTTGTAAACAAACCAACAACTGAACATGGACATAAACTATTTAAAGTCATTTTAAAATGATGCTTTAGGGTTAAAATGAGAGCCTTTACTTCAAGTACATGTTGAAGGATATTGAGGGAGTGTTACATACGGAAGGCGTTCCATCAGACCAGACAAAGTTTCCCTCATGTAGTCGGTCATTAAGTCCAATCCAGGAAGCTCTGGGAATGTAAGCTTGAGAAAAAAAACAAAACATAAACACAGTCATATTCAAATCCCACCTACGACATGAAGCTACTAAGAGATGTAAAGAGTGAACACATGCTCATGAAAACCAGTTCATTCCCAAGACTCACGCTTGCCTCAGAGAATAATCTGATTAATTATGAATAACATGTCTGAGTGAGAAATGAGCAGCTGTCTGTCACTCACCTGTTATGAATCTGACTGTCTCCTGGTTGTGGACGCTGGCCAGGTGTCCGTTCTGGGAGCTGCAATAGTTTTCAGCATCCTGCCACGTTTTATCTGATTCACTGTTGAAGTGATAGCAGTAATCCCCATAGAGATGATATCCTTGATCACAGTGAAATTCTGCAGCCAGAGAAACCAGGATAATATACGACAAAGAGAGACAAGAGAGAAGGATGTTTACGAAATACAGTATTAGTGTAAATTAGTTAGTTTAGTAAATGTTACAGTTTCAATGAAACATTTTCCTTTATTATTTAACTTTCATATGATTGATTTACAATATTACTGTGCGATTATTATGTATTTTATACAATAAAGCATTACAGTGGGAAAAGAGAGAGAGAGAGAGAGAGAGAGAGATTTCAGTTTATATTGTGGTTTATGAGAATTCTCTCTCTCTCTCAAACACACACACACACACACACACACACACACACACACACACACACACATATGAACACAGCCTTGTGTTAGTTCAGGTGTTTTTACTCACAATAAATCATGTGTAAACTCTAAACATTAATCTGGAGCTGATTTTATAACTGATGCCTCAGAAAAAACCCTGAGGATGGTGTGTGTTTGCTCATTGATAGCTTTTTAAATTCTATAATAATGAAAGTTTCACTGTTGATAAAGTTATGATGGATCCAGGAAACTTTCTCAGATTTCATGATTAAAAATCATCCCTTCTGTTAAAGTGAGAAGTGTGTGATGTTTTAGTGTGAATAATCAGTGTGTTCATACCTGCAGCGGAGAGACTGATTGTGGAAGAGAGAATCAAAAAATGAAGACAGATTTCCATCTCCCTCCTCGCTGTACACGATGTGTTCACTTCCACTCACCCAGAGAGACTGAGAGAAGTGTGTCCCCTCACTCAGCCCCTACAGAGAGAGAGAGAGAGAGACCAATCACACTCACTGTTACCTTATTAGAAAGACGAGAGGAAATCATCACATAGCCTCAAGAACAAATCAGAAGAGGCGTCTTTCACTTTCTCCATATATATCAACATAACATCAGCGCTGATGAACAGAGCTCCTCCTCCCAGCTCTGAGGAGTGAAACTGATGAACAGAGCTCCTCCTCCCGGCTCTGAGGTGTGTGACTGATGAACAGAGCTCCTCCTCCCGGCTCTGAGGTGTGTGACTGATGAACAGAGCTCCTTCTCCCGGCTCTGAGCTGTGTGACTGATGAACAGAGCTCCTCCTCCCGGCTCTGAGGTGTGTGACTGATGAACAGAGCTCCTCCTCCCGGCTCTGAGGTGTGTGACTGATGAACAGAGCTCCTCCTCCTGGCTCTGAGCTGTGTGACTGATGAACAGAGCTCCTCCTCCCGGCTCTGAGCTGCGTGACTGATGAGAGTTGACCACATCACACACTGATTTCAGACAGAGGAGGCACTCAGCTCTCATACAGCATTAATTCCTGACAGCTGACAATTCCGGTTTATTTTATGTATAAAATAAAAATATTAAATAAATGAAAAAAATTGGTATATATATATATATATATAAACCCCGATTCCAAAAAAGTTGGGACAAAGTACAAATTGTAATTAAAAACGGAATGCAATGATGTGGAAGATTCAAAATTCCATATTTTATTCAGAATAGAACATAGATGACATATCAAATATTTAAACTGAGAAAATGTATCATTTAAAGAGAAAAATTAGGTGATTTTAAATTTCATGACAACAACACATCTCAAAAAAGTTGGGACAAGGCCATGTTTACCACTGTGAGACATCCCCTTTTCTCTTTACAACAGTCTGGAAACGTCTGGGGACTGAGGAGACAAGTTGCTCAAGTTTAGGGATAGGAATGTTAACCCATTCTTGTCTAATGCAGGATTCTAATTGCTCAACTGTCTTAGGTCTTTTTTTGTCGTATCTTCCGTTTTATGATGCACCAAATGTTTTCAATGGGTGAAAGATCTGGACTGCAGGCTGGCCAGTTCAGTACCCGGACCCTTCTTCTACGCAGCCATGATGCTGTAATTGATGCAGTATGTGGTTTGGCATTGTCATGTTGGAAAATGCAAGATCTTCCCTGAAATAGATGTCGTCTGGATGGGAGCATATGTTGCTCTAGAACCTGGATATACCTTTCAGCATTGATGGTGTCTTTCCAGATGTGTAAGCTGCCCATGCCACACGCACTAATGCAACCCCATACCATCAGAGATGCAGGCTTCTGAACTGAGCGCTGATAACAACTTGGGTCATCCTTCTCCTCTTTTGTCCGAATGACACGGCATCCCTGATTTCCATAAAGCACTTCAAATTTTGATTCGTCTGACCACAGAACAGTTTTTCACTTTGCCACAGTCCATTTTAAATGAGCCTTGACCCAGAGAAGACATCTGCGCTTCTGGATCATGTTTAGATACGGCTTCTTCTTTGAACTATAGAGTTTTAGCTGGCAACGGCGGATGGCACAGTGAATTGTGTTCACAGATAATGTTCTCTGGAAATATTCCTGAGCCCATTTTGTGATTTCCAATACAGAAGCATGCCTGTATGTGATGCAGTGCTGTCTAAGGGCCCGAAGATCACGGGTACCCAGTATGGTTTTCCGGCCTTGAACCTTACGCACAGAGATTCTTCCAGATTCTCTGAATCTTTTGATGATATTATGCACTGTAGATGATGATATGTTCAAACTCTTTGCAATTTTACACTGTCAAACTCCTTTCTGATATTGCTCCACTATTTGTCGGTGCAGAATTAGGGGGATTGGTGATCCTCTTCCCATCTTTACTTCTGAGAGCCGCTGCCACTCCAAGATGCTCTTTTTATACCCAGTCATGTTAATGACCTATTGCCAATTGACCTAATGAGTTGCAATTTGGTCCTCCAGCTGTTCCTTTTTTGCACCTTTAACTTTTCCAGCCTCTTATCGAGATCTTGCATGTGACATCACAGCCGATCCAGATTGTGACAGACGCCACCGTGTCGGTCAAACGCCATATTCCGCCTTCTACTTCTACTTCTGGTTCTACTTCTGCTTTTACTTCTACCTTTTCTTCTGGAAAACCCTACTATATACAATTCTACTACAACGGCTGTGGCTACAAGCTCTCCCTACCTGTGCATGTTTTTATGTTTTTTGTGTGTATTTTTGCGTGTTGTTCGTCTGTACCAGACTTCAATATCCACTACAACCGTATGGACTTACTGGACATTGGTTTCCAGCAGAAAATTATGGTTTGTAGTGATTTCCATCGCATGCACAACATTCCGGATGAGAAAAAAAAAACATTACGGACGAGACCAGATTGCGAGACCAGCAGGGTCTCCGTGGATTGTTATCGGAAGAAAAGGGAAGGAGGCGGCGCCGGGAGCCGAAGCAAAAGCGAGGCTACAGGCAGAGCCGGCCTGTTGACTAAGCTCAGAAAACAGCTACTCAAACCTCCACTGCCAAGCCTTGACCTCTCCAATGCCAGATCCATGTAAACAACACGGACGATTTGGAATTACCTTATTCTATTCTATAATTGGCTGGTCAGTGCTATACTCAATACTTCAGTGACTTACCCATCCACTGAGGATCATTTTCTTGTTTACAAGATGCCACATCTGAGTCGCTGACAAATCCTGAATTTCTGTAAAGATAACTGTCCAGAGATTTATAAGCACGCAGTGCTTCACCACTGAACAGCGAGAGAAAGTTGATGAGGTAATCATACACGTCCGGGTATTCCGCTGGCAGTTCAAAATCCAGTCGTGAAAACTCCGTCCGGAAAGCCATAAGGGTCACAAATCTGTAGATCGTTTATTTTAGACATATATCTAGTTATCTGTTCATTAGAAAAATGAGCTGTGTAGTCCGTCGGTTGAAATCGATCCATTCTGTACACGAGTGCAGCAGTATTCAGCGGTGTTTTTGACCGACACGATGGTGGCTGTGTACTTTCCGGTCACGTGACTGCAAGATCTCTATTGCCCCTGTCCCAACTTTTTTGAGATGTGTTGCTGTCATGAAATTTCAAATGAGCCAATATTTGGCATGAAATTTCAAAATGTCTCACTTTCGACATTTGATATGTTGTCTATGATCTATTGTGAATACAATATCAGTTTTTGAGATTTGTAAATTATTGCATTACATTTTTATTTACAATTTGTACTTTGTCCCAACTTTTTTGGAATCGGGGGTGTAACTTCTTTTTCTTTTATGCTTGACTTTAAAAAGAAAAAACCCACTCGCAGTCATCCAATAACCTGTGTTTAAAAAAGCAGCTCAGAAAATAAAGGTCATACAGACCTGATCTCAAAACGAGACAGTGCGTTCATCACAGGAGATTTACAGCTGAGTGGTATTTCCCTGATGGCTGAAACAATTTGCCCATGATGAGAAACTTCACACTGTAACACTTCATCTTGAATAAATAGAGGAACCTCTGAGAACATCAGTGGGAACAAAGAACTGTGTAAATCTGCCATCTCTAAGGATTTCTCTGAAATGCTGTTTCCATGTGTGTGTGTGTGTGTGTGTCTGTGTGTGTGAGAGAGAGAGAGAGACAGACAGACAGACAGACAGATAAAGAATGAGACCATCAGAGAGTGAGACAGTAACAGTGAGACAGTCAGAGTGAGACAGACAGTGAGACAATAAGTGTGAGACAGTAAGAAAATGAGACAGTCACAGTGAGACAGTCAGTGAGTGAGACAGTCAGAGAGTGAGACAGACGAAGTGAGACAGTAACAGTGAGACAGTCAGAGAGAGAGACAGTAATAGTGAGACAGCCAGAGAAGGAGACAGTGAGACAGATAGAGAGTGAGACAATAAGTGTGAGACAGTCAGTGAGTGAGACAGTCAGACAGTGTGATTGATTCTACATGTGTAAGCTCATGCTTCTCAGATGAGATTAAAATGATATCAGAATCAGAGTTTATTGTCATTGTACCAAGTACAACAGAATTAAAAGCTCACCTTCAAGTGCAAGAGCACAAAAACAAGAGAACACAGTGCACACAGGAATCGAACAGAGAGGAAAAAACACAAATTGCATATTGCATTTGCATTATTGCACTATTGAGGTGGATAAACTAATACAAGATAATAAATAATATGGAACAGTCAATAAGGAGTGGGGTTCGTGCATGTTAGCATTCAGCAGGGTTACGGCTCGAGAGATAAAACTGTTCTGGAGTCTGTTAGTCCTGGACCTGATGCACCTGTAGCGTCTCTCAGAGGGCAGCAGGTCAAACAACTGATGGCTTGGGTGAGAACTGTCCTTAACGATATTCCTCACTCTGGTGAGGCAGCGAGAGTTGTAGATGTCGTCGGAGGTGGGGGGAGGGCAGGCAACGATTTTCTGCTCTGTCTTCACCACTCTCTGCAGCCACTTCCTGTCTGCTTCAGTGCAGCTGGTGGACCACACAGAGAGGCTGTACGTCAGCAGGCTCTCAGTGCAGGATCTGTAGAAGGTCTCCAGCAACTCACTGTCCAGGTTGTTCTTCCTGAGCACCCTGACATTTCCTGTTATATATTTTTTACTTTGTTTTCATAAATAAGTAATAAATATGAATAAATACATGAAAGTCATCTACAAACACAGACTCTGTCCAAAATGGTGGCATGTCAGTCGTCTGCACTGAGGTCAGTGAGCTTCACTGCAAATACACTGTGGCTGTTTGTACTGTTTATTTTAGTTGCGATGGTGTTTCAGTGGCTACATCTGTGTGAAAAACATAATTCCAGCCGAAGAGGTTTGTATTAACATTAAATATGTTTTAAAATGTATGAACACTGACACACAGCACAGCGGCTCTATGCAGCTCCAAAACACACCTGTGCAGTCACCTATGCAATCACCTGCGCAGTCATTTGTGCAGTCACCTGAGCAGTCACCTGTGCAGTCACCTGAGCAGTCACCTGTGCAGTCACCTGAGCAGTCACTTGTGCAGTCACCTGAGCAGTCACCTGTGCAGTCACCTGAGCAGTCACTTGTGCAGTCACCTGAGCAGTCACCTGAGCAGTCACTGTGCAGTCATTTGTGCAGTCACCTGAGCAGTCATTTGTGCAGTCACCTGAGCAGTCACTTGTGCAGTCACCTGTGCAGTCACCTGAGCAGTCACCTGAGCAGCTCTGAAACACACCTGTGCAGTCACCTGAGCAGTCACCTGTGCAGCTCTGAAACACACCTGTGCATTCAACTGAGCAGTCACCTGTGCAGTCACTTGTGCAGTCACCTGAGCAGTCACCTGTGCAGTCACCTGAGCAGTCACCTGAGCAGTCACCTGTGCAGCTCTGAAACACACCTGTGCAGTCACCTGAGCAGTCACCTGTGCAGCTCCGAAACACACCTGTGCAGTCACCTGAGCAGTCACCTGTGCAGTCACCTGAGCAGTCACCTGTGCAGTCAGTGCAAACATTAAGACAGAAAATACTTTCTTTAATGTCATTTCCATTATGACTAAAGACAGCGATGGACAGTATATGAGTAACTGTAGTTCATTATGACACTTAAATATTATTTTGGTGTATTTATACTTGACTTGAGTATTGAATCAGAAAGACTGGTACTCGTACATTTCTAAGAAAGAAAAAAACAACACTTTTTACTCCCTACATTTTTATTTAGACCTTTAAAGCAGTGGTTCTCAAACTGGGTTCCGGAGACACCCAGGGCTCTGTGAGGCACAGCCAGGGGTTCGCGACTTTAGTTATTACATTTATGGGTCCAAGCACCAAAGTCACCTCAGACCTCATGTGTTTTATCAGTAGGTGTTTCAGGAATAGAAAATTCTCTGGCTCCAAAAATATCATTTACATTTTTTAAAAATAAGTTTCATAAAATAAATATATACTGACATTCTCTTAATTTCATTAGATAAAAACATTTAGTTTTTAATACTTGAATACATTTAAAAGTTGCAAGTTTTTTTACTTTCACTTGAGCACATTTTTTATTTTCTCTCGATAGAAAATCAGCTTCAGGGGTAACAGTCTCTCCATCACTGAGCGTTTTACTACCACTGTGTATAAAGACTGACATTTAAGTCTGTGAATGGAAATGTTTTTTTCCTTTAAAGTCAGACAGGACCGAGTGAGAGCGCAGCGACAGAGACAGTGAGGTGCACTACTGAGAAACAGGAAAAGCCTCTGAAACCACAGGTATCTGTGAAACCTCTTCACACATTCAGAGAGATGTGAAACACCACATGCTGCTCTACGCATAGGGAAATGGTGTCTGAAGAGCATCCATCATTTCACACGTTTGTTTATGACTCATACAACAATTTCTTTAAATTAAGGAATGATGTGTGTTTGTACAGAGTAGATATGCACAAAGATCAACTTCCTCTTCACCAAAAACTAATAAAAAAAGAAACTAGATTTGTGCATTTCCTCTTGCTCTCCTGACTCCTCTCCTCTCCATGCATCTGTACACTACTGGCTCAAACATGATGATGGGTTTTGGTTGAGATGATCAGGATCTTTGCTAAACCTGTGTAACCCTGTGTTCACATTTGACTTCACACCATCAAGCAAAGCAACAGGCAGCAAATATTTATTTACACACACACACACACATCATTGAGCCATGATTTCTGCAACATTTACCGTAAACTGCAATTTTCTCATTTCAATATAAATTAGTTAAGTAAAGTGATAAAGTAAAGAAGTGATGAACCCAAATGGCTCTACTGCGTATTTAGTCCCCCACCCAAAACTTTAGTTCTTATCTGCAACTAGTTACCACAAAATTGGAACAAAACCTACAGCCATGGTTTCCTCTCATCCTGTCATATAAAATGCACACAAGGATGCTGGGAAGACAAATACGAAGAAGCAGCGATCATCGGTGCATTTGGTGATTGTATGGCGCTAGTACAGTTACGTCATTGATACACTGCCTGGGCAAAAAAAATCACCATCTGGATTTAAATAAGTAAACACTAAAGAGTGTTCGATTGGATAATTACTGCGAGTGATTAATGTGCTTCAGCTGCAACACTTCTTTTAACCCAAACTGACGCAGTGAGTAGCTTCACATTTCTTAAGCAAACATATTGGAAGACAGATCCTGAGTTCATGGAAAAGATGTTGCTGTGTTTCAGAAGGTCAAATTATTGTCCTGCATCAAGCAAAGAAAACAACTCATGAGACTTGAGCTGAAATGACAGGAATTGGGTTTAGAACCGTCCAACAGATTATTAAAACCTGGAGGGATCTAGATGAACTGTCAACTTCGTGGAAAAAAAATTTGGTTTGAAAAAGATCCTGACTCAGAGATCACTGACACGCTAGGTGAAGTCCATCCATCCATTATCTGTAGCCGCTTATCTTGTTCTACAGGGTCGCAGGCAAGCTGGAGCCTATCCCAGCTGACTATGGGTGAGAGGTGGGGTACACCCTGGACAAGTTGCCAGGTCATCACAGGGCTGATACATAGAGACAGACAACCATTCACACTCACATTCACACCTACGGTCAATTTAGAGTCACCAGTTAACCTAACCTGCATGTCTTTGGACTGTGGGGCAAACCGGAGCACCCGGAGGAAACCCACACAGACACGGGAAGAACATGCAAACTCCACACAGAAAGGCCCTCGCTGGCCATGGGGCTCGAACCCAGGACCTTCTTGCTGTGAGGTGACAGCGCTAACCACTACAACACTGTGCTGCCGCTAGGTGAAGTCGAATCGTTAAAAAAAATCAACAGTGGAACTCACGACTATGTTTAATAGTGAAATTAAAGGCATTTCCACTCTCACAATGAGATGAGATCTCACAGGATTGGGACTAAACCACTGTGTGTCCAGAAGAAACACACTCGTTATTGAGATTAATCAGAAGAAAAGGCTTCAGTTTGGTCAGGAGCATAAAGATTGGACTCTGGAGTGATGGAGAAAGGTCATGTGGTCTGATGAGTCCAGATTGACCCTGTTCCTGAGTGATGGGTGTGTCAGGGTAAGAAAGAAAGCTCATGAAGCTCCGCCCCATGATGCATAGTATCCACTGTACAAACCTCTGGAGGCAGTGTGATGATCTGGGGTTGGTGATGGTTGCCCTCCATTCAAGACCTGTACCTGTCCAGAGTCAGGAAACGGGCAGGTAACATCTCTGCAGACCCATCACACCCTGGTCACAAACTGTTTAAACTTCTCCCCTCTGGGAGATGCTACAGAACACTGTATGCAAAAACAACCAGACACAAGAACAGTTTTTCCCCTCAGGCTGTCTCTGTGATGAACAGCTAAAACTGGACCCAAATATCAGTAACATCAACTGTGAAATATCTGCACACTCATACCGTCATTCTGTGCACACTGTATATTTATATTTACTAATTCATCCTTGCTCTATGCTGTCTATACATATATTTACCCTTCTACATGTACATAGCTTTTTGGGGTTTTTTTCTATGCTTTTTATCTGTTTGCACTAAGAGAGCTAAGTGAAACCGGAGTCAAATTCCTTGTGTGTGTTCACATACCTAGCAAATAAAGTTTCTTCTTCTTCTTATTATTATTATTCAATTGGTCAGGTCAAGCGGCACGGTGGTGTAGTGGTTAGCGCTGTCACCTCACAGCAAGAAGGTCCGGGTTTGAGCCCCATGGCCAGCGAGGGCCTTTCTGTGAGGAGTTTGCATGTTCTCCCCGTGTCCGCGTGGGTTTCCTCCGGGTGCTCCGGTTTCCCCCACAGTCCAAAGACATGCAGGTTAGGTTAACTGGTGACTCTAAATTGACCGTAGGTGTGAATGTGAATGGTTGTCTGTGTCTATGTGTCAGCCCTGTGATGACCTGGTGACTTGTCCAGGGTGTACCCCGCCTTTCGCCCGTAGTCAGCTGGGATAGGCTCCAGCTTGCCTGCGACCCTGTAGAAGGATAAAGCGGCTAGAGATAATGAGATGAGATGAGATGAGATGAGATGGTCAGGTTGAGACCCAGCAATGTTACGGGGCAATAAAATGAAGTCAGCTGACAATCTGAATGTACTGAATGACCAGGTTCACATCAATGGGGTTTTTCTTCCCTGATGGAATAAAATTAGGGCTCAGATAGTGAAAGAGTGGTTCAGGGAGCATGAGGAATCATTTACACAGGAATTAACCCCCACAGAGTCTCGACCTTAACCCCCACTGAGAGTCTGTGGGATGCTGGAGAAG
Source organism: Neoarius graeffei (assembly GCF_027579695.1). Taxonomy (NCBI): domain Eukaryota; kingdom Metazoa; phylum Chordata; class Actinopteri; order Siluriformes; family Ariidae; genus Neoarius; species Neoarius graeffei. The sequence continues at coordinate 442,009 of NC_083589.1, read as the reverse complement.
ATTTTACACAGTGGTTTGACTCTCCCATCCTCAACACAAGATCTCGGTGAAAAATGAACCCAACTCTGGACTGAAATAAATGTTGTGACATTGCATAAGTTTATCAAAACAATGGTGAATGCATGCTGTAATCAAAGATAAAGGTGGAGCAATTAAATATTAGAATGCGCAACTTTTTTTGGCAGGGCAGTGTATAACATTTAACCAATATTCAGCATTATTTAATTTGCATTTAAATAGTTAGCTACAGCTACGACCATTTCTCAAAAAAAAGCTGAATAGACCATGCCCATAAGTTCAAGTTAACTTTATTGTCAATAATGCCATATGTGCAGGACATACAGAGAATTGAAATTGTGTTTCCCTCTTATCCGCAGTGCAAACAGTAATAAACATGAAATATAAAATATAGGTACAAGATATAAACTTTAAAAAGAGAGAAAAAAATTAAAATAAAAAAATTAAAAAATACCGGGGGGTATTTACACACACAAGCTAAAGCTATCTAAGAAAAGACAGTAGCAGTCCAGAAAGTGCAAATGTGGCAGTGTGAACAGAATTAACAGTATAAATTTAAATGTGACGAATGACAATATAAACAGAATGAACAATGTAAATGGGAACAGCAGTCTGACAGTATAGTAATTATCAGTATAAATATAAATAAATAAATATGGCAGTATGAGCAGAATTTTCAGTGTAAGTATAAATATGGCAGATATGACAGTATAAACAGTGTAGCAGTGAAGTCTATCAAAGATAAAAGATGTATAAAGTGTAAACAGTTTTTATATAGTGCAATTTAAAAAAAATGACAGTATGAGCAGAATTTTCAGTGTAAGTATAAATATGGCAGATGTGGCAGACAGTGGGGCAAAAAAGTATTTAGTCAGTCACCAATTGTGCAAGTTCTCCCACTTAAAAAGATGAGAGAGGCCTGTAATTTTCATCATAGGTACACTTCAACTATGAGAGACAAAATGAGGAAAAAAAAATCCAGAAAATCACATTGTCTGATTTTTAAAGAATTTATTTGCAAATTATGGTGGAAAATAAGTATTTGGTCAATAACAAAAGTTCATCTCAATACTTTGTTATATACCCTTTGTTGGCAATGACAGAGGTCAAACGTTTTCTGTAAGTCTTCACAAGGTTTTCACACACTGTTGCTGGTATTTTGACCCATTCCTCCATGCAGATCTCCTCTACAGCAGTGATGTTTTGGGGCTGTCGCTGGGCAACACGGACTTTCAACTCCCTCCAAAGATTTTCTATGGGGTTGAGATCTGGAGACTGGCTAGGCCACTCCAGGACCTTGAAATGCTCCTGTAGAGGTCAGAGCAGGTGGGTGGAGCACAGAAGTACGGCAGGACAGAACTGAGTTCAAAAAAACCATTTATTGTGTTCCTTTTCAGGTTTAAACACACACACACACAAGTCATCTGGTGCAGGAGAGAGCTCACTTCCTCTGCTCTCTCTCTCCTTATATAGGGCGTGGTTGCTGGGAAGACACACAAACACAGGTTCATTGCTCTCAGGTGAAGTGATTCTGTCACTTACCTTCCCTGACTCCGCCCTCCTGTCACAGACCGGCGCTTGACCACGCCCCCGCTGCCACATACCCCCACCGCCCGACTCAGGCCAGGCGCCCGTCCAGCCTGCAGCCGACTCCCCCCCGACGGGAGAGGAAGTCTGCCACGACCATCTGCGCCCCCGGCCTGTGGACCACCTTGAAGTTGAAGGGTTGGAGTGCCAGATACCAACGGGTGATCCGCGCGTTGGCATCCTTCATGCGGTGGAGCCACTGGAGGGGCGCGTGGTCCGAACAGAGGGTGAAAGGGCGCCCCAGCAGGTAGTAACGGAGGGCGAGGACCGCCCACTTGATCACCAGGCACTCCTTCTCAATCGTGCTGTAGCGCCCCTCACACACTGACAGCTTCCGACTGATGTACAGGACCGGGCGGTCCTCCCCCTCCACCTGCTGGGACAAAACGGCCCCCAGCCCTCTGTCCGACGCATCCGTCTGTAACGTAAAAGGGAGAGAGAAGTCAGGGGAGTGTAAAAGTGGCCCCCCACACAGTGCAGCCTTTACCTCAGAGAAAGCCCGCTGACACTGCTCCGTCCACTGGACCGGATCTGGCGCCCCCTTTTTAGTGAGGTCAGTCAGCGGGCTGGTGACATCCGAATAATTAGGTATAAACCTACGATAGTAGCCAGCCAGCCCCAGGAACTGTCTCACCCCCTTTTTGGTCTTGGGCCTTGGGCAGGCCGCAATTGCTGCTGTCTTATTACTTTGGGGACGCACCTGCCTGTTGCCTAAGTGGAAGCCCAGATACCGTACTTCCACCCGCCCAATCGCACACTTCTTTGGGTTGGCAGTGAGTCCCGCCCGCCTCAGCAACCTAAGGACGGCCCTCAGGTGTTGCAGGTGCCGCTGCCAGTCATTACTATAAATGATAATATCATCCAAGTACGCGGCCGCATAGGTGGCGTGGGGCCGGAGGACCCTGTCCATCAGCCGCTGAAACGTAGCGGGCGCCCCAAACAGCCCAAATGGAAGTGTGACGAACTGGTGTAAGCCAAACGGTGTGGAAAAGGCCGTTTTCTCCCGGGATAATGGAGTCAAGGGGATCTGCCAATATCCCTTCGTCAAATCCAGTGTCGAGTAAAAACGAGCCGTGCCTAGTCGATCGAGCAGCTCATCAATACGAGGCATTGGGTACGCGTCGAATTTAGACACCGCGTTGACTTTTCTATAGTCCACACAGAACCGGACCGAGCCGTCGGCCTTGGGAACCAAGACCACCGGGCTGCTCCAGTCACTGTGGGACTCCTTGACGATGCCCATTTCGAGCATGGCCTGAAGTTCTTCCCGAACCACCTTTTTTTTGTGTTTGGGTAGCCTGTAAGGGCGGCTACGCACTACCACCCCTGGGGGCATCTCTATGTGGTGTTCTATGAGGTTAGTGCGACCGGGCAGGGGCGAGAACACATCCGAAAACTCGGCCTGCAACTGGGCGACCTCCGCGAGTTGGGTCGGGGAGAGGTGGTCTCCACAGGGGACCGGAGAGGTACGTGATGCCAATGTCCCTTTTTGAACCTCCAGCCCCAGCTCCGCCTTCTCCGGAACTGCCGACACCAACGCCACGGGGACCTCCTCGTTCCAGAGTTTTAGCAGATTGAGGTGGTAGATCTGTAGCGCCCCACCCCTGTCTGTTCGCCTCACCTCATAGTCGACGTCCCCGACTCGCCGTGTGACCTCAAAGGGCCCTTGCCACTTGGCGATCAATTTGGAGCTCGACGTGGGCAACAGTACGAGTACTTTATCTCCCGGAGTGAACTCTCTAAGGCGTGTACCCTTGTTGTACAGGTGGGCTTGCCATTCCTGGGCCTGCCGCAAATTCTCCTGAGTTAGGTGGGTGAGCGTGTGGAGTTTTGCGCGCAGGTCCATAACGTACTGAATTTCGTTCTTACTTTGTGAAGGTCCCTCCTCCCAATTTTCCCGCAGCACGTCCAGGATGCCGTGCGGTTTACGCCCATATAATAATTCGAACAGGGAGAACCCCGTGGAGGCTTGGGGGACCTCTCGCACTGAGAACAGCAAGGGTTCGAGCCACTTGTCCCAATTACGTGTGTCCTCACTTACGAATTTCTTAATAATATTTTTGAGGGTGCGGTTGAACCGTTCCACTAAACCATCCGTTTGTGGGTGATATACGCTGGTGCGGATCGGTTTAATCCCCAATAACCCATACAGTTCACGCAGTGTTCGTGACATAAACGTAGTGCCTTGGTCAGTCAGAATCTCTTTCAGGATTCCAACTCGGGAGATGACGCGGAAGAGTGCCTCTGCAATACTGCGTGCTGAGATATTGCGCAGAGGCACTGCTTCCGGGTATCGCGTTGCATAGTCCACCAGAACTAATATAAAGCGGTACCCTCGTGCTGACCGATCTAATGGCCCGACGAGATCCATCCCAATTCTCTCAAACGGGGTCTCGATTAATGGTAGAGGGCGCAAAGGCGCTTTTGGAATGGCCGCTGGATTTACTAACTGGCATTCGCGGCATGCCGTACACCACCTACGGACATCGCCGCGAATCCCCGGCCAATAGAATCGGGCCATTATTCAGGCTAGTGTTTTATCCTGAACCAAGTGTCCAGCCATGGGATTAAAGTGAGCCACCTGGAATACCAATTCCCGGCGGCTCTTTGGAATCAAAAGCTGCGTGACTCGCTCTTTAGTTTGAGTGTCCTGCGTCACTCGGTATAATCTATCCTTCAAAATCGCGAAGTAAGGGTAGGACGGGGTGGCGTTCGGCGGGAGCGTTTGACCATCAATTACTCTCACTTGGTCAAACACATGTCGCAGAGTCTCGTCTCGCGACTGCTCTAATGGGAAATCCATGAGGGATTCCCCAATAGAGAGAGGAGGAGCCAGCGGCTCCTCGCTCTGACGCGGAGATGACATAGACGGCTCTGCGACAGCTGCTCCCGCCAAAGCGACACCGGGACCTCCCCCTGTCAACTGGCAGGACCCACTCTCTACTAGGCACGTCATTAAACCCCAAAATCCCGGCCAATCAGTCCCCAAAATTAAAGAGTGGGTAAGGCGGGGATTAACCGCCGCCTTCACTGTAAATTTTTCCCCTCTGAAAATAATGTGGACCGACACCAAAGGGTAGCGGTGAACATCCCCGTGCACACATAACACCTTCACCCCTTGTGCTCCTCCCAGTGCCTCGTTTTGACCCAGGCTTTGGCGAATTGAGGTCTGATTACAACCAGAATCCACCAACGCCTGATATGTAACCCCTTGGATACTCACCGGTATGCGATACGCTCCGGCCTGATCGCGGGTGGCCTCTGGCGCGTCGGGGATCCGAACCACCGTGCCCACTTCCATTGCTGTGCACTGCTGTTGAAGGTGATCCGGCTCCCCGCAGCACCAGCAAACCGGCCCGGGCTTTCCCTCTGCACCGGTGATCTGGGGCTCACTCACCTGAGGTGGGGGAGAGACAGACACAGAAGGGAGAGACGGGAGGGCACCGCGGGTGCGCTGGGGCGGCTGGGGAGGACCCGGCCCCCGCCTCCGCGGTGGGGGAATGGGGCGAGGACGGGACACAGGAGGAGGGGGAGAGAGAGAGAGAGAGAGAGAGAGAGAGAGAGAAGAGGAGAGAAGAGATGATGTCATCTGCTGTCCTGCCGCCGGGACAGCTGCCAAATGGTCCTCAGCCAGCTCGACTGCTTGATCCAACGACGCCGGGCGGTGGCACCGGACCCACTCCGCCGTTCCTGCTGGCAAGCAAGCGACGAACTGTTCCAGCGCCACCTGGTCGAGGATTCCTTCGGTGTCGCGGTTGTTGGCCCTCAGCCACCGCCAGCAGGCGTCCCGGAGCTGCTGGCCAAACACGAACGGCCGGCCGACTTCCTCCAAGCGTAGCGCGCGGAAGCGCTGGCGCTGCTGTTCTGGAGTGCGCCCCACGCGCTGGAGGACGGCCCGGCGGAGGTCCGCGTAGGCCAGCCGGCGGTCGGCGGGGAGCTGTAGCGCGGCCAGCTGTGCTTCTCCCATGAGCAGGGGGAGGAGGCGCGCCGCGCGCTGCTCCATCGGCCACCCCGAGGCTTCGGCGACTTGCTCAAAGAGCGTGATGAACGCCTCGGGGTCATCCTGCGGGCCCATCTTGGTGACAGTGAGGGGAGACGGGCCCGCGGCAGGAGCGCTGGTGGACCCCGCCGACGCGAGGAGGAGCCGGAATGCCTGTCGATCTTCTTGTTGGGCCAACACCAGGGCCTCGAACCGCTCTTCTTGCTCCTTTCGGAGGGTGAGTAGTGCCTGGTACTGGCTTTGCTGGGCCGTGGCAAGGGCGTGGACCAGTTCAACAAACGGGGAGGACTCCATGGGGCTGTGAGGCTGCTGTGCTCCAGATCCCGGGTTTCGGCACCACTGTAGAGGTCAGAGCAGGTGGGTGGAGCACAGAAGTACGGCAGGACAGAACTGAGTTCAAAAAAACCATTTATTGTGTTCCTTTTCAGGTTTAAACACACACACACACAAGTCGTCTGGTGCAGGAGAGAGCTCACTTCCTCTGCTCTCTCTCTCCTTATAAAGGGCGTGGTTGCTGGGAAGACACACAAACACAGGTTAATTGCTCTCAGGTGAAGTGATTCTGTCACTTACCTTCCCTGACTCCGCCCTCCTGTCACAGACCGGCGCTTGACCACGCCCCCGCTGCCACAGCATCTTACAAAGCCACTCCTTCGTTGCCCGGGCGGTGTGTTTGGGATCATTGTCATGCTGAAAGACCCAGCCACATTTCATCTTCAATGCCCTTGCTGATAGAAGGAGGTTTTCATTCAAAATCTCATGATACATGGCCCCATTCATTCTTTCCTTTACATGGATCAATCGTCCTGGTCCCTTTGCAGAAAAACAGCCCCAAAGCATGATGTTTCCACCCCCATGCTTCACAGTAGGTATGGTGTTCTTTGGATGCAACTCAGCATTCTTTCTCCTCCAAACACAACAAGTTGAGTTTTTACCAAAAAGTTCTATTTTGGTTTCATCTGACCATATGACATTCTCCCAATCCTCTTCTGAATCATCCAAATGCTCTCTAGCAAACTTCAGACGGGCCTGGACATGTACTGGCTTAAGCAGGGGGACATGTCTGGCACTGCAGGATTTGAGTCCCTGGCGGCGTAGTGTGTTACTGATGGTAGCCTTTGTTACTTTGGTCCCAGCTCTCTGCAGGTCATTCACTCGGTCCCCCCATGTGGTTCTGGGATTTTTGCTCACCGTTCTTGTGATCATTTTGACCCCACAGGGTGAGATCTTGCGTGGAGCCCCAGATTGAGGGAGATTATCAGTGGTCTTGTATGTCTTCCATTTTCTAATAATTGCTCCCACAGTTGATTTCTTCACACCAAGCTGCTTACCTATTGCAGATTCAGTCTTCCCAGCCTGGTGCAGGTCTACAATTTTGTTTCTGGTGTCCTTTGACAGCTCTTTGGTCTTGGCCATAGTGGAGTTTGGAGTGTGACTGTTTGAGGTTGTGGACAGGTGTCTTTTTATACTGATAACGAGTTCAAACAGGTGCCATTAATACAGGTAATGAGTGGAGGACAGACGAGCCTCTTAAAGAAGTTGTTACAGGTCTGTGAGAGCCAGAAATCTTGCTTGTTTGTAGGTGACCAAATACTTATTTTACCGAGGAATTTACCAATTAATTCATTAAAAATCCTACAATGTGATTTCCTGGATTCTTTCCCCCATTTTGTCTCTCATAGTTGAAGTGCACCTATGATGAAAATTACAGGCCTCTCTCATCTTTTTAAGTGGGAGAACTTGCACAATTGGTGACTGACTAAATACTTTTTTGCCCCACTGTATAAAGTGTAAGCAGTGTTCTAAACAGTTTTTATATAGTGCAATTAACTTAAAAAACATGTAGACAGTATTATAAACAGTTTTAACAAAGTGCAATTGAATTTCGTTACAGTTCATTAAAGTGGCTGGTGACATTTGGTTTGTGTATTAAGGGAAGGGGGTACTGGCCTGGGAGGGAGTTCAGCATCCTGACGGCTTGGTGGATGAAGCTGTCTCTCAGTCTGCTGGTTCTCACCTGGAGGCTTCTCATTCTCCTCCCAGAAGGCAGGAGGCTGAAGAAGTGGTGGTTGGGATGGGTGGAGTCACCCGCAATTCTGAGTGCTCTGCGGGCCAGGCGTGTGTTGTAAATATCCTGAAGGGAGGGTAGGGGGACACCGATGATCTTCTCACCTGCTCTCACTATGCGCTGCAGGGTCTTCCGGCAGGATGCAGTACAGCCACCGTACCACACAGTGATGCAGCTAGTCAGGATGCTCTCGATGGTTCCGTGGTAGAAGGTCTGCATGATAGTGGCTGATGCTCTAGCTCTTATCAGTCTGCAGAGGAAGTACAGGCGCTGCTGAGCTTTCCTGGCCAGCAATGCGGTGTTGCTGCTCCAGGAGAGATCCTCGGTGAGGTACACACCCAGAAACTTGGTGCTGCTCACTCTCTCCTGTTGCGCCCGGCTCTGCTGTGCTATGGCTGCCTCATTCCTCCTATATATTAGTTATGAGTTGCCTGGTCTTCCAGCTCCCAGGCTGCAGGGGGAGCTGATCAACTTGGCTGGCTGGCCATGGTGGCCAATAGGCCAGCTGATTGGTAGTTGGGTGGAGGGGTTTAAAAGTACCTCCTCCAGGTCTGTCTGGGCTCTCATTCTTGCTCTGGCTTGGCTGCTCTGGCCCTGTGGCTACGAGGGCTGGCTGCAGCCTCTTCTTTGATTCTCTCTCTCTCCCTCTCCCTTTATCTTTTTACGCACTACACTGCATGAAGCTGACTTTCACTACACATTTGGGTAGCTTACATTTACTGACGGGGTTTGAATCTCTTTTAATAAATGATCATAGTATAACGTTACGTTCGGTGTGGTCTCCTCTATGTTATCTCCGCTTTGAGCCAAGTGGGCATAACATATGGGGGCTCGAGCCGTCTTTGTTCCCGACGTTTTCGTTGTTTAAAAAGATACTGTATGTAGTTCCCTAGAGTTGTGAACCGGCATATGTTTTGACTAGGCTGCTCTCATTGCTATTGGTAGAGCGTGAGGTGTGTAGAGCGACGTCATTGGTCTCAAGTTTTTGTGAATGAAGGAGACGTATGTTTGGCCTGCCGGCTTCTCACAGTGTTTGTTTTGGGGGGATTTACATCGTAAGTGTAACGTTATACATGTTTGATCGGGGAAGAGTTGAGCAGAATAGAGCATTTAGTCCAACCAGTTTTGTTTATTTTGTTTCTTTTTTTGCGAAGTGTATTTGTGATCCCGTAACAGGGTATCAGCGTGCAGAGCCTAGCCATCCCCATTCTAGAGCGTTTCGGCGCTTGGGTAGGCCGCAGTGTCACTGGAGCCTGGACCTTGGGCACCGCCGTGGATCTCTGTGCTGGATCGATTAACGGGACAGCTTGGCTCCAGCGGTATAGGTGAGTGAATCCTTTTGGTTCGCTGATCCTCGGTTCTTGGGCTCAGTGTGAAGATAGGTTAGTCTAGTGGTGGGTAAATGTTTAGGGGGAGCTCTGCTGTTATTTTGTTGCGTGTATTACAGATCACTTTGCCTGTAGTTTATCGTGTTTGGTTGGTTAAGTTAACCTGAAAGGCAACGTGTGTTTCTGTTTGTTGCGTTTTTTTTTTTTTTTTTGATCGTTGAGTGTTGTCAAATTAGCATTAGAAAATGAGTGTGTTTGATGTTTTCGTTGCGTCCCCATCTGAGGCGTTATTTGCGGCTTTAACTAAAGAACAGTTGAATAGTGTAGCCGACCATTATGGGATCGAAGTAATGTTGCCTAAATCAGCAAAGAAAGATGAACTTGCTACATTTATTTCTGAGTGCTTGAAGGAGAAGGACGTATTGCCTGGTACCAAGCCACAGGAGCAGACGAGTCAGGGGGCGTCTTTATTGAAAAGTCCTTCGAGTCCAGTAATGCAATCGGGGCAATCTAGCAAATTATCTTTCGAGCAACAAAAAGAATTGCTGCAAATGCAACATAACTTGTTAATGGAACAAAAACGATTGGAGGCTAATGAAAGAGAAAAGGATCGTCAGTTGGAGTTGAGACGTTTAGATCAGGTCCGTGTAGTGGAGCGAGAGAAGCTTAAGGTCTCCTCGCCATCGGGCCTGGCCCATATGGTTAAATTCCTTCCTAAATTTGATGAAAGAGATCCTGATGTGTTTTTCTCTTTGTTCGAGAATGTGGCTCTTGATCAGGAGTGGAATGATGAAGAGAAAGTGTTACTATTACAGACAGCTCTGATTGGGCGTTCGCAACAAGCTTTTATTGCTCTGTCGCCTTCCGAAAGGAAGAGCTATAAATCGGTTAAGGAGGCAGTGTTGAAGTGTTATGAATTAATTCCCGAAGCTTACAGACAACGATTTCGTTCATGGAAAAAATCTGATAAGCATACACATGCCGAACTGGCTAGAGATTTGTCTAGTTTTTTCAACCGTTGGCTTGTAGCTGAAGGTGTTGAGTCATTTGAGGCATTGCGCGACTTAATGATTTTGGAGCAATTTAAAAATCTGTTGCCTGATCGTATGTGCACTTATGTTAATGAACATCCAGTAAAAACAGCGTCGGAGGCTGCTGCTCTCGCAGATGGGTTTGCTCTTACTCATAAGAATCAGGTGCGTGATTTTGTGCCACGGCAAGGGTATAACTGCGGGGGGCAGCGCTTTAACTACTTTAATGCTGTACCATCTATGTCTGATTTAGCCACTCCAACAAATTCTGATCAAACACAAAATCGTAACGCAGAAAATTGGCCTGTTTGTCATTTCTGTCTGGAGCCAGGTCATTTCAAAAGAAACTGTGCGAAAATGTTGAACGAACGTAGAAAGAAGAATGAGCGTGGTAAAGTGGGGCTTTGCGCATCTTCTATCTGTGCTACGCGTCAGTGCAAGGGGGTGGTAAAAACTGATGGGCGTTCGTTCGTTCCAGGAAAATCTGATCAGACGTCTTGTGCTGTATCGAACGAGTTCAAAAGTGGTGTAAAGGGGCAGTGTGATGAGCGTGACAAAACAACTGTGGCCGATATGATGGACTATGCTCCGTTTGTCACAGAGGGTTTTGTCTCGCTGGTTGGTGACACTCGCCGTGTTCCGGTAAAGATCCTGAGCGATACTGGGGCGTCTGAGAGCTTTATATGTCAATCAGTCCTGCCTTTCTCGTCTACTTCAGACATGGGGAACGTTGTGTTAATTCGGGGAATTGGGCTGCAGGCTTTGCCAGTGCCGTTGCATAGAATGCAATTATTTTCTGGTTTTGTGAATGGCGAAGTAACCATGGCTGTGCGTCCATCTTTGCCCATAGATGGAATAGACCTCATTGTGGGAAACAATCTGGCTCGTGATTGTGTTTTTCCCGAGCAGGTTGTGCCGCCGCCAGTGGTTAGAACCAAAGTTTCACCATCAGCTGAGCTAGTTAAGTGCGGTTCAGATTTTCCAGAGGTTTTTCCAGCGTGCGCTGTGACGCGCGCCATGGCGCGTCGGGAAGCTGCGCAACCGTCTGACGAATCTGAAACCACTTTAGCTCGACTTTTCATTCCTGAACTTCCGGCGTCATTGTCTCGTGATGACATTGTTGTGGCCCAAAAACACGATCAGGGGTTGCAGAAATATTTTGATCTGGTTGCTGATAAGGATAATACGGGTCATGGTTATTTTTTGCAGAATGATTTGTTACTTCGTAGGTGGTTGCCTACTGCTGACACTGATGTGGCAGGTCAGGTCGTGCAGGTGGTGATGCCTGAGGAATGTCGGGACAAAGTGTTGGCTACTGCGCATGGGGACATTTCTGGTCATTTCGGGGTCAAAAAGACTTACAATCGTGTGTTGCAGTACTTTTTCTGGCCACGTATTAAAAGGGATGTTGCGCGGTTTGTGAAGTCGTGTTATGTCTGTCAGATTGCAGGAAAATCTGACACTGTCATTAAACCGGCTCCATTACAACCTATAGCGTCGGTGGGCACTCCCTTTGAACATCTTATCATCGGTTGTGTAGGTCCTTTGCCCCCTTCAAAATCTGGCTGTGTTCAGTTGTTCACGGTAATGTGCCAAGCCACCAGGTATCCTGCTGCTTATGCGCTTCGAACCATTTCAACAAAATCCGTTGTTAAGAGTTTGACTCAGTTCATTTCAATCTTTGGGCTACCTAAAGTCATTCAAAGTGATCGCGGCTCGAATTTCACTTCAAGGACGTTTGCTGCTGCGCTCAAGCAGTTGAAAATACAACACAATTTCAGCTCTGCATATCATGCGCAGAGCCAAGGCGCGCTCGAACGTTTTCATGCCACACTCAAGTCTCTTCTCCGCGCGTATTGCGTGGAGATGAAACGTGAGTGGGAGGACGGTTTACCGTGGTTACTAATGGCTGCGCGAGATGTGGTGCAGGAAAGCACCGGCTTTAGTCCCAATGAACTGGTGTTCGGCCACAAGGTGCGAACTTCCTTGTCTGTGTTGGCAGATGATTTGGATACATCGGATCCTCCTGAGAATTTGGCCAGTTACGTTCTGGGCTTCAGGCGCAGACTGTTTCTGGCGTGGCAAAAAGCCAGCGAAAATTTGACTGACGCGTAAAAGAAAATGAAACACAACTATGATCGCAAGGCTGAGGTGCGTGTCTTCAGCCCTGGGGATCAGGTTCTCGCGCTGTTACCCCTTCCTGGTTCTCCATTCGCTGCCAAATATTCTGGTCCATATACAGTCGTTCGGCAGGTTTCCGATGTAAACTATGTTGTCGCTACTCCTGAGCGTAGGAGAAATACGCAACTGTGTCACATTAACCTTTTAAAGCCATATTTCTCTTCAGCTCAGGTGGAGAGGAAGGCTGAGGTTAAAGCTGTTGGTTTCGCTGCGGTGGAGTGCGCTCCTCAGGCTCCGGTGGCAGGGGAGGATGGTGTGCGCTCTCCTGATGACGCGATTTTGCATGCACGTTTGAATAACTCTGAAACTTTAGCTGACCTGGATGTTTTTTTCAGTCATTTGGAATTACATAGGCGGGCGGAATTAAAAGTTTTGATTTTGGAATTTTCTTGTTTGTTTTCAGATACACCGTCTTGCACCAACTTGATGGAGCACGACATTGATGTCGGAGATGCAACACCTATACGACAGAGATTCTATCGCGTGGCACCCGACAAGCGTCAGAGTTTAGATGAGAGTGTCCAGTATCTACTTGATAATGGGCTAGCTAAGCCATCGTACTCTAGTTGGTCGTCCCCGTGTTTGCTCGTTAAGAAATCAGACAACACCTTCAGATTCTGTACTGATTACAGGAAAGTGAATGCGGTGACGAAACCAGACTCTTACCCGTTGCCTAGAATAGAAGATTGTATCGATCAAGTTGGTGCAGCACGTTTTGTTAGTAAATTCGATTTACTTAAAGGTTATTACCAGGTTCCGTTGTCTCCTAGGGCTCAAGAGGTGTCCTCTTTCATCACCCCTACTGGTCTCTACTCTTACACCCGCATGTCGTTTGGGCTACGCAACGCCCCCTGCAGTTTCCAACGACTCATGAACCGAGTCGTTGCGGGACTGGAGGGGTGCGCGGTGTATATTGATGACGTCGTTTGCTATGCAGATACATGGGAGGTCCATCTGTCACGCATTCGGGCACTGTTTGAGTGGTTGGTGGCAGCAACCCTCACAGTGAACTTAGCTAAATGTGAGTTTGCTCAAGCTACAGTGGAATACCTTGGTAAGATAGTTGGTCAGGGCCATGTTCGACCAGTTAGGGCCAAGGTCTTGGCGATAGATAATTTTCCACCTCCAGCGACAAAAAAGGAACTGATGCATTTCTTAGGGATGATCGGGTATTACCGGAGTTTCTGTTGTAATTTTTCTTCTGTTACGGCACCTTTGACTAGTTTACTCAAAAGTTCAGTGAAGTTTCAGTGGTCTGCTGAGTGTCAGCAGGCCTTTGATAATGCCAAAGCACTGTTGAGTTCTGCGCCCGTCCTGGCGGCTCCTAGGCTGGATGACCTGTTCCAGTTACAGGTTGACGCTAGTCAGGTTGGGGCGGGTGCAGTTCTTTTACAGCGGGATGCAAATGGTGTGGATAGACCAGTCTGCTACTTTTCCAGAAAATTCAACCGTCACCAGTACAATTACTCTACGATCGAAAAGGAGGCTCTTGCCCTGGTCTGGGCCCTCCAACATTTTGAGGTTTATGTTGGTGGTGGTGTGCACCCACTTATTGTTTACTCTGATCACAACCCTTTAACTTTTCTTTCTTCTCTCCAGAATCCCAACCAGCGCTTGATGCGTTGGGCACTTTTTCTACAGCCCTACGAGCTGTCCATTAGGCACATTAGGGGCGTGGATAACATCATGGCGGACGCCTTGTCTCGGGCGCCCGAGTAAAAGGGGTGTCCTCCTTCTGTATCGTCTTCACCTCTTCTCACTTGGCTGTCTAGGCGCCAGGTTTAGCTGGGTGGATGTGGTGAAGGACTGTATGGGGGGGGGACACACTGTTGGGGTGGTGGAATGTGGGTGTGTGAGTATATGTGTATGCATGTAGTTAATGGCTTTCAGGATAACTGTGTCTAATGTACTGTAATGTTTTTTAATGTTTTAGTCAAGTGTGTGTTTGTATGTTGGGGTTAGGATTGCGTGTGGTCCCTGTCAGAACCCAGGCATGGGTGTCTGTCTTATGGGGGGAGTGATGTTGCGCCCGGCTCTGCTGTGCTATGGCTGCCTCATTCCTCCTATATATTAGTTATGAGTTGCCCGGTCTTCCAGCTCCCAGGCTGCAGGGGGAGCTGATCAACTTGGCTGGCTGGCCATGGTGGCCAATAGGCCAGCTGATTGGTAGTTGGGTGGAGGGGTTTAAAAGTACCTCCTCCAGGTCTGTCTGGGCTCTCATTCTTGCTCTGGCTTGGCTGCTCTGGCCCTGTGGCTACGAGGGCTGGCTGCAGCCTCTTCTTTGACTCTCTCTCTCTCCCTCTCCCTTTATCTTTTTACGCACTACACTGCATGAAGCTGACTTTCACTACACATTTGGGTAGCTTACATTTACTGACGGGGTTTGAATCTCTTTTAATAAATGATCATAGTATAACGTTACGTTCGGTGTGGTCTCCTCTATGTTATCTCCGCTTTGAGCCAAGTGGGCATAACACTCCACAGCGGCACCATTGATGGTCAGTGGAGGATGCTGGGTGGAGGCTCTCTGGAAGTCGACAACCATCTCCTTCATCTTCTCCACATTAAGAGAGAGATTGTTGTCTCTGCACCATGCGGCCAGTTGGCTCACCTCGTCCCTGTAGTATGACTCATCATTGTTATTAATGAGTCCCACCACAGTCATGTCATCCGCAAACTTGATGAAGAGGTTGCTGTTGTGTGTTGGTGTGCAGTCGTGGGTCAGCAGGGTGAAGAGAAGGGGGCTGAGCACACATCCTTGAGGGGCCCCTGTGTTCAGTATGATGGTGAGGGATGTGTTGCTGCTGACCCGGACTGCCTGTGGTCTTCCGGTCAGGAAGTCCAGCAACCAGTTGCAGAGGGAGGTGTTTAGTCCTAGACAGTCCAGTTTCTGAATCAGCTGCTGGGGGATGATTGTGTTAAATGCTGAACTAAAGTCTAAGAACAGCATCCACATGTAAGAGTCCTTAGTGTCCAGATGAATGAGAGCTGAGTGGAGAGCGGTGGAGATTGCATCATCAGTTGACCAATTGGCCCGATATGCAAATTGGTACGGGCTCATGGAGGGAGGGAGGATGGATTTGATGTGCTGCATGACTAACTGCTCAAAGCACTTCATAATGATGGGGGTCAGTGCCACAGGGCGGTAGTCGTTGAAGCAGGATGGAGAGGCCTTCTTTGGAACAGGGATGATGGTGGTGCTCTTGAAGCAGGTGGGGACAACAGCTTGGCTCAGGGAGGTGTTGAAGATGTCTGTGAGCACTTCTGTGAGCTCCTCTGCACAGTCCTTTAGCACACGACCTGGAATGTTGTCAGGTCCTACAGCTTTGTGGGTGTTGTTCCTGGAGAGGGATCTCCTCACACTGGCTGGAGACAGGGACAGCACCTGGTCATCCGGAAGGGGTGGTGTCTTCTGTGCAGGCATGCTGTTGTTGGCTTCAAACCATCCAAGGAAGTTGTTTAGACTGTTCAGCAGAGTGATGTCCTTGTCACAGGTCTGTGGTTTAGGTTTATAGTCCGTGATGGTCTGTATCCCTTGCCACAGGCTCCTTGTGTCTCTGCTGTCAGTGAAATGATGGGCTATCCTGCTACTGTACTGCTTCTTTGCTAGTCTGATGCCACGGGACAAGTTGGCTCTTGCTGATCTCAGACCAGCCTCATCACCTGCTCTGAAAGCAGCATTCCCGGGCTTTCAGTAACCGATAGACTTCTCCCATCAGCCATGGTTTCTGGTTGGCCCGTACTGTAATGGTCTTAGTGTCCGTGACATTATCAGTGTATTTACTAATGTAGGCTGTAACAGTGTCTGAATATTCCTGGATGTTGATCTGGTGGTTGTAAGTGGCTGCCTGCTTAAACATGTCCCAGTCTGTGATGTTAAAGCAGTCCCGAAGTGCTGAGGAAGCACCCTCTGGCCACACCTGTACCTGCTTCTGGACCGGTCTGGTGACTTTGACCTTTGGCCTGTATGCTGGCATTAGCATAACAGTGATGTGGTCTGAAGCACCAAGATGGGAGAGGGGTGAGGCCTTGTATGCTCTTCTCAGTGTAGTGTGAACCTGGTCCAGTGTGTTGTTTCCCTGTGTTGCAAAGTCAGTGTGTTGATATAACTGAGGAAACACTGTTTTGAGATTTGCGTGGTTGAAATCCCCAGCTACGGTGAGAAGTCCCTCTGGATGGGCTATCTGTTGGTCACTGATGGCGCAGTACAGTTTACTCAGTGCCTTGTCCCTATCGTTGTTGTTGCAGCTGGGAGGAATGTAAACTGCAACAAGCAGGATGGCAGAAAACTCCCTTGGTAAATAGAAGGGCCGGCATTTGATGATCATAAACTCCACAAGGGGTGAACAGTGTCTGCAAACTACCACAGCGTCCTGACACCAAGCATCCCTGATGTAAACACAGACCCCGCCGCCGCAGGTCTTACCTCCTTCAATGAGGGCTCTGTCTGCTCGGTAGCATGTTAGCCAGTAAAGCTGGATGGTGGATTCCGGTATGCTGTCGTTGAGCCATGTTTCCGTGAACACAAAAACACAGCACTCTCTCACAGCCTGCTGGGTCGCTCTCAAAAGGTGAATATAGTCCAGTTTGTTATCCAAGGAGCGTACATTGGCGAGTACGATGGATGGTATAACCGGCTTGTGTGGATTAGCCATTAGCCTGGCCTGGATACCCCCACACTTTCCCCGCTTCTGCCTCCTCTCGCACCGCCTAAGGTGCTTCCTCTGCAGGTGTGCAGCAGTAGTGGGGGTCGATGTCAAAGCGGGCCGCCGGAGTAGGCCGAGGTCATGTAGCTCCTTAGCGTGTGCCGAGTTTAACTTACAGAAAAAAGTGTTGCCAATGTCAAAAAGAGTCCCATGGCTGTATGTGCACCTCGGGACGGACAAACGCAATGAAAACATGCCATCACTTGAGCACACCGACGAAGACAAACATGTAAACACCACATTATCGGAACAGAGAGGAGCCGCTGCGTCCACACACGCCGCCGCCATTTTTTGTATAATCAACAACTGTAGAGGTTGCTCTATGCCCACAAGCAACAGTTCAGTCCAGAACCTGTGGGTGAATTGAGACGTAAAAACCTTGATTAGATTCACAACCTCACCACAACAAATACGGTTGATAATTATATAAACGTAACTCAGCGCATTAAGGCTCATAGCCACATCACATTCACACATGGGGCAGTAAACCCACTAACATTACTTTGAGGCAAGAACATTACTTTTCCGTTTCCGGTTGAGAGTATGTAGTGCGCGAGTTTGCTGCCTCTTCTCCCCAGCATTTTCTTTCTTTTTTTTTGTTTTCTTTAACTGTGCTTCTGATTTTTTTTGGCAACATGATGCAAATCCATTTTGTTTCTTTTTGGTTAATTTCAGACACTTCTTGTTTGGTTTTGACACCGGCTTTTTGCAATCACCTGTAGCTAACCCACCTGCGAGCCCCCACTTTCTTCCCACCCACTTGACTTCAGCAGTAGTTTCCACCATTCACTACGCTGTTGTCTTGTTTTATGTGCTGATTAGTCAAATTGCTTCCCTGCACTGTACTCTGGATGTGGAACCGCTGGTGTTTTGGCTACGTTTATGAGTGGTGTTAGGCTAAGGTGGCTTTGCACCTTACATTGGACTGCGGCTATCCATCTGTTTTTGGATCATGACTGTGGGTCTGGGTGTTGGTTTTGTGGCCCAGGCTTTTACCCATGTTTTACACCTAATCGCCGGAGGAATTAAAAAGCCTTAGTGCGCGGCACTACTTGGATTCCGCGGTATTTAATCTGTGCCGCTCTATTGGAATCGCACGCCACCCTCGATACATTCACCGGTCTCCGCACTCTCCGACTGCTCATTATGCTTCAGAGTCTTCCATACCCATCATATGGACTCACAATCAGATTGCCAAGGTCAATAAGAACACTCATGGAGTTAATCACAGTGTTCTTCGCTCACTTGGGAAACTGCAATGTTCTGCTGTCTCTGGATTGTCACCTGTGTTTCCTGCGAAGATTGGCCTTTTAAACTCCTGCTCCATCACCAGCAAAGCATCACTCATTAATGACCTAATTATCCAAAGGACCCTGGACATACTTCTGCTGGTGGAAACATGGCAACAGGCTGAGGACTATCTACATTTAAATATGTCTTCACCAACTGGATACACACACATATCAAAGGCCCATCTCACAGGGAAGGGTGGAGGTCTAGCTGCAGTTTTCCGATGTGGTTTGAAACTTAAAGAGATTGTTTTTCATGATGTTACATCCTGTGAATATCTGGCTTTGAAAACCTCCACTCCCACACTGATGTTGCTGATCTTAATCTATTGACCTCCCAAACCATCACCATCTCTTTTTCTGTCTGAACTGAGTGAACTGCTAACTGTAGCCTCATCTGTCTGTACTGCTATCATTCTTCTGGGTGACTTGAATCTTCATGTTGACACTAGTTGTGTCAACTTAATACTTAACACTTAATACTTTCACTCCCCTTAAAACTAGACAGGTCTCCGCGAATCACACCTCCCCTTAGTTCACCTCTGAGCTTAGGGCCATGAAGGCCAAGGGAAGGCGGCTAGAGCGCCTTTATAAGAAAACTGGCCGTACTATTCATCTTTCACTCTTCTCTGAACACATCGCAAAGTATAAGGATGCTCTTAATGCTGCCCGATCCTCCTACTATGCTAACATCATTAAGAGTGGCAATCATAGACCCAAAACTCTGTTTAATACAATAAATAAACTTCTTCAGCCGCCTTCCTCAACCAGCAGGGGAGCTTTTAACCTATAAAGCTCTTCATGGTTTCACCCCTTCCTATCTCTGTGAGCTAATTCATTTGTACTGTCCCTCCCGCTCCCTCAGATCTTCTGTCTGTGGACTTCTGACTGTTCCACGTTTTAAACTGGCATCTATGGGTGGCAGATCATTCAGTGTTGCTGATCCTAAACTTTGGAACTCCTTACCACAATCGCTTTGTGACTGTTCCACTCTCTCTTCCTTCAAAGCTAACTTGAAAACTTTTCTCTTTACCTCACAGTACTCTTCCTAGTGTGGCTTTTTTTTTGGTAACTCCTGTGTAAAGTGTCCTTGGGTTTGTGAAAGGCGCGATATAAATTGAAATTATTATTATTATTATTATTATTATTATTATTATTATTAGTGTGTTGCTGCTATGGAGTATGAAGCCTGTAAATCTGGTTATCAGTGTTGTGTGTTAGAGCTCAGGGTCCATGTGGTGAACTTGGTGGTCCATTATGACGTCAGAGACATTGTTCCACTGTGCCGAGCTGCAGGTCAGAGTTTGGGTAATTACCACAACCTGTTAGAACACTAACACAGGTTTCAGAACTCTGACTCTTATATCTGAGGAACGTTATGATGATTGCTTATCAACATCCTGCAGAAACATTCTACAGAAACACCACACTGCTGCGGCTGAGTTCTGGACTCTGATTGGTCAGAAGAGAAGGTGTTGATTAATTCTCTATAACAACAGCTCTGACAGTAGTGCAGGTTTATATTCACACACTTGTTCTAACTCTGCTCCTCCTACTCAAGCGAGTAGGACGCTTCTTTGCTTTGCTCCTGCTTTCTTAATCTTTATTTCTATACTTTACTTTCTCATTGACTTTCCACTATTTTATTTTATTTTTTTATCTTTATAAGCTTTTAATTTAATTTTAATTTAATTTCCACTTTTTTTTTTTTAAATGCCAGGAAGCAAAAAATCCTGCAGAAAATGCATGGAATTAGAACAGAGGATTTCTATTCTGGAATCAAAGATTAATGCTCTGCCAAAGACGGACGAATTAAAAGCGATATCTCAGGAAAGGAGTACTGAAACGGTGGCTGAGAATGCAGAGATTGCGCTCCGACAGACTGAGGACATTGCAGACCAAGTGGAAGAATTCATAACTCAACCTGTAAGTACTGAAAACTGGCAAATGATGGGTGCTAAGCCAAAAAACAAAAACAGAAGAGTAATTACTTCAACACCAGCTCGTTCTACAAATTACAGTAGGATCTACAATCCTATGGAAAATCCACAGCCTATAAGGCTTCAGAACAAATTTGAATGCCTCAGGGATGTGGAAGAGGATTTGTCAAGCAGACAAACACATAGTAAAAAGAGATCACACCAAGATCGAAGAGCTGTGAGAAGAGGCAAAAAGCAGCTCGTAACACCACCTGATCCCACAACCCTTGTTCTTGGTGATTCCACTGTAAGACAATTAAAAATTTATGAGATGATTATTTGTTGTCTTCCAAATGCATCCATCTCTGACACCAAAGACAGCATTTTGAAACTCATGTCCGAGCATAAAACTATAAAACGTATCGTTGTGCATGTGGGAGCAAACGATGTTTTCAGAGAACAGCTGTTTGTCCAAGATGATTTCAGAAAACTTTTTTCTGAGCTCTACAAGACTGGAATTCAATCTTTTATCAGTGGCCCACTCCCAGCGAGAGGAAGTTTTGCTTTTTCTCGACTCTTCAGTCTTAACACCTGGCTTGGAAAAACTTGTTCTTCATTTGGTATGAATTTCATAGACAATTTTAACCTTTTTTGGAATCGCAAAGAATTTTACAAGCCAAATAGCACTGAACTCAGCTGGATTGGAGCCAAAGTCTTAGCAGACCACTACAAACTTGCAATCTTTTCTCAGCCAGCACCGAGGAAAACAGTTGATAAGATGTCGCAGACTGACATAGTTACAAAGCCTAAACAATCATCTTTGCAAGTCGTCATCAAGGACACACAAACATCTGACTTGCAGGCCTCCCAACATTCAAGGACAGACGACTCCACTTCTCCTCGGATGGATTTCCCAAATAGCATGAAAAAACTGCTCCCAATGGCTACACTTTCCTTTTCCAGCCCAAATCTGTTGCGACAAGCAGTGTATCCAGTACATCAAAATTGTGTTCGTCCAGGACTTTCAGCTGGCTACAAATCTTTTTCACCATCCAAAAGATACATGTCATCTCCAGTCCTTTCACCCTCAAACCAAATGGAACATTTAGAAAGTCTTGTTTGATGTAGTCTGGGTCCCTGCAAATGGATGTAATGTGGAAAAAAAGTTGGGACCCGATGTTGACACTATTCCTGTGTTGATAAGAAACAGAAAACATAAAGCACATTTAACCCTGGAGGTGAACCAATCTAATCTCCTTCCTGTTTTAAAACAGCATCAGAGTGCACAACCAAATATTGCTTCTAGAATTTCTGTAAAGCTAGCTTTTCTGAACATTAGATCACTTTTAAACATCATTTTTAATTAATGATCTTATTTGTAAACACAATCTTGATTTTTTGCTTCTAACTGAAACCTGGCTGGATCAAGCAAATAGTGCTACCACCCTTATCGAAGCAGCTCCCCCAAATTTTAATTTTTTGAATGTTACCCGACAAGGGAAAGGTGGAGGGATCGCAAATATATTCAAAGTCTCTTTTCAATGTAAACAATCCTCACTTGGTGATTTTACGTCCTTTGAACACTTATGTGCACTTGTTACATGCTCTCCTAACATATTATTATTAACTATTTATAGGCCTCCGAGACATTCAGCCAAAGTCTTTCTTGAAGAGTTTGGTGAATTGTTATCAGTCATTTGCTTAGAGTTTGATTGTTTTATTATATCTGGGGATTTTAACTTGCATGTAGATAATACTGATAACATTTATGCCAAAGAACTATTTGCAATTATTGATAACTTTAACCTGGTACAACATGTACAGGGACCGACCCACTCTCGTGGTCATACTCTTGACCTCGTCATCACAAAGGGTCTTACTGTTTCTTATACTGTTGTTGACCTGGCATTATCTGATCATTTCTGTGTTTTCTTTGAAGTTTCTATGTCTCCTCACATTCAGAATAGCTCAACGACTATAGGTAGGAGAGTCATAAACGACAACACGTGTTCTTTTTGAGCAAGCTCTCTCTCAGAACTCAACCAAAATGTCAGACTCTGTAGATGATTTACTGGAATTTTTTTAATTAAATATGACCCAAATTATGGATGATATTGCTCCATTCAAAATAAAAAGAGTCAATGATAAGCAGAAAGCACCATGGAAGCAGTACCCGGCTGTTAAACTGCTAAAGAGAGAATGTAGAAAGACTGAAAGAAAATGGCGCAAATCTAAACTTCACATCCATTATCAAATCCATAAAGAGATGCTTTGTAATTATAATTATGAAATTCGTAAAGCAAGACAGTCTTTCTTCTCCAACATCAGCAGGAATATGAACAATGCCCGTGTGCTGTTTTCAACAGTAGAGAAGCTAACTAATCCCCCACCACAATTAGCACCTGAACTTCTATCAGTTAATAAATGCAATGAGTTTGCATCCTTCTTCAAAGGTAAAATTGATAAAATAAGGCAGAATATTGCTCATAATATATCTCAGTTGCAAAAAATTGAAAAACTGCAATCACCAATGACACAGATAGATAACTTTAACACAATGTCAGAATTTTGTTTAATTGATTATGAGACTCTTGAAAAAACTGTACAAAATCTCAGTTCTTCAACATCTGAACTGGACATTCTGCCCACCAACTTTTTTAAGTCTGTTCTTCATCTTATAATTACAGATGTGCTTCAAATTATAAATACATCCTTGGAGACTGGCATTGTTCCTGTGTCCCTAAAAAAAGCTGTTGTAAAGCCCCTTCTTTAAAAAAATAATCTGGATCCTTCAGTGTTAAATAACTACAGGCCAATATCAACTCTACCATTCATCGGGAAAATCCTGGAAAAAATTGTCTTCAATCAATTAACTGCCTTCTTGATATCAAACAGCCGTTTTGATAATTTTCAGTCAGGATTTCGTGCCAATCATAGCACTGAAACAGCGCTGATTAAAGTTATAAATCAAATCAAATCAAATCAAGTTTATTTGTACAGCGCTTTTAACAATAAACATTGTCGCAAAGCAGCTTTACAGAATTTGAACGACTTAAAACATGAGCTAATTTTATCCCTAATCTATCCCCAATGAGCAAGCCTGTGGCGACGGTGGCAAGGAAAAACTCCCTCAGACGACATGAGGAAGAAACCTCGAGAGGAACCAGACTCAAAAGGGAACCCATCCTCATTTGGGCAACAACAGACAGCCTGACTATAATATTAACAGTTTTAACAGGTATAACCCTCAACTGTCCTCATGGGGCCGTCCTTCACAGGAGTGGGGCGATAAAACTCCGACCAGACACAGGGGACCAGGATGGATCAAGCAGGTCCGAGGGGCAGAAGAGGCCAGCATCTCAATCCCAGGATCAACATGTAACTCAGAGGGACAGATGGGGGGGAAGAGAGAGAGAGAAAGAAAACACATGTTGTTAGGTATGCCCTAAAAATGACAAGTATTAAATCTGTGTGGTAGGCTCGCAGAGACGAGAGTCTTTACATCAGGCATAACACACAATGGCATGTTAATATGGTAAAAAATATATCATGACCTGCTCTGGCTGGATGCTTGATTGGGTGATGGGAGCACACTCCTCAGTAATGATGAGATGCAGATGGGACCCTTAGGCCTGGCCAAGACAATTCAGTTACATTTCACCGGGTCTGGGACATGCGACAGAATGTCTGACGGCCGATTCCCTGCAGGCTACGATAGCCAGTCGAGGTCCCCACCGTCTCCACCAAAAGATTTCCTGTTGACTCCATGTAACTCAGAGGGACAGATTTGGGGTGGGGGGGAGAGAAAGAAAACACAGGTGGTTAGGTATGCCCAATGTCACCTGAATAAGTAGGAACAGTATACATATTGCACCGAGTACAAGCAGGGACTCCGGCAACTAACTATAACAGCATAACTAAAAGGAGAGAGCCAGAAGGTAACACAGGCATGAGGGAGCCCCGGGACATAAAGCAGCCAGCCACTACACCGTCAACAAACTCGAGTGAGCAAGCGAGTGGGGACTGACAGCATCCATACATCCCAGTTTACCAAAACACTCTATGTCTGAGGACCCTCCAGATCTACTCCTTTACCTCATAAACACCATTAACAAAAGGCTTGACTAAACAGATATGTTTTCAGCCTAGACTTAAATGCTGAGACTGTGTCTGATTCCCGAACATTACTTGGAAGGCTGTTCCATAACAGTGGGGCTTTGTAAGAAAAGGCTCTGCCCCCTGATGTAGCCTTCACTATACAAGGTACCAGCAGATAGCCTGCACCTTTTGATCTAAGTAGGCGTGGCGGGTCATAGAGGAGCAGAAGTTCACTCAAGTACTGTGGTGCGAGACCATTTAGTGCTTTAAAGGTCAATAGTAGTATTTTATAATCAATACGAAATTTGATTGGGAGCCAATGCAGTGTGGATAAGACAGGGGTGATGGGGTCATATTTTCTAGTTCTAGTAAGGACTCTTGCTGCGGCATTTTGAACTAACTGGAGCTTGTTTATGCACTTATTGGAACATCCAGACAGTAAGGCATTACAATAATCCAACCTGGAGGTAACGAAAGCATGGACTAGTTTTTCTGCATCATGCAATGACATTAAATTTCTTATCTTTGCAATATTTCTGAGATGAAAGAAAGCTATCCGGGTGATATTATCAATGTGAGTTTCGAATGAAAGACTGGGGTCAATAATCACTCCGAGGTCTTTTACTGCTGCACGTGAAGAAACAGAAAGGCCATCCAGAGTTACTGTGTAATCAGAAAACTTACTTCTAGCTGTATGTGGTCCTAGCACAAGTACTTCAGTCTTGTCAGAGTTAAGCAGAAGGAAATTTATAAGCATCCAGTGTCTAATGTCCTTAACACATTCCTCAATTTTATTAAGCTGGTGTCTCTCATCAGGTTTTGCAGAGACATACAACTGTGTGTCATCAGCATAACAGTGGAAACTAATACAATGTTTACGAATAATATCCCCCAGAGGTAACATATATAGAGAAAAAAGCAGTGGACCCAAGACAGAACCTTGTGGAACACCAAACTTTACCTCGGTACGTCTAGAAATATCACCATTTATATCAACATACTGATAACGATCAGTTAGATAAGACCTGAGCCAGGAGAGGGCCATTCCCTTAACTCCCACAACATTTTCTAGTCTATCCAGAAGAATGGAATGATCAATGGTATCAAATGCTGCACTAAGGTCAAGCAACACAAGTAGCGAGACACAGCCCTGATCAGACGCCAACAGTAGGTCATTTACTACTTTAACCAGTGCTGTCTCTGTGCTATGATGAGGTCTAAATCCTGACTGATACATTTCATGGATGTTATTCCTATGTAAATATGAGCATAACCGCTGTGCCACAGCTTTTTCAAGGATCTTGGAGATAAAGGGGAGGTTTGATATTGGCCAATAATTGGACAGCTGACAGGGATCAAGGTCAGGTTTTTTAATCAGGGGTTTGATAACTGCTAGTTTAAAGGATTTGGGTACATAGCCAATCATAAGAGAAGAATTTATTATTTTTAGAAGCGGTTCAATTACTCCAGGCATTATCTGTTTGAATAGATGTGTCGGTAAGGGATCTAGTACGCAAGTTGAGGCTTTTGATGTAGAGATTAATGAAAGTAATTCAGTTTCTTTTAGGGGAGTAAAACATTCTAACTGATGATCTGATACAGTTATATTGTTAACTACAAGGTCACTTTCATTGTCTAACCTTAAATTAGTAGTTTGAATTTTTTGTCGGATATTCTCAATTTTGTCATTAAAAAAATTCATGAAGTCGTTGCGACTACATACTGCAGGTGTGCATGTGTTGATAGTGGACTTATTCCTGGTTAATTTTGCTACAGTATTAAATAGGAATCTAGGATTATTT
Source organism: Neoarius graeffei (assembly GCF_027579695.1). Lineage (NCBI taxonomy): Eukaryota > Metazoa > Chordata > Actinopteri > Siluriformes > Ariidae > Neoarius > Neoarius graeffei. The sequence continues at coordinate 415,982 of NC_083589.1, read as the reverse complement.
TTGTTATCTTCTATTAGGGAGGAGAAATATGTTGATCTCGCAGCACTAAGAGCTTTTCTATACTTCAGGAAGCTCTCCTTCCAAGCTAATTTGAACACTACCAATTTTGTTTGACGCCATTTATGTTCCAATTTTCAAGTGGTCTGTTTTAATGTGCGAGTGTCATCATTATACCAGGGTGCTAATTTTTTGTCTCTGACCATTTTCCTTTTTAGAGGAGCTACATTATCGTATGGCGGAATGTTGACTCTAAGCATTCAGTTGCCTGATCAAGTTCTGCAGGGGCTGACAGTGACCCAATCAAAGTTGACAGCTCTGGGAGATCATTTATAAAGCTCTGTGCAGTAGTTGACGTGAAAGTACGTTTAATACAGTAGCGTGGTGAGGTGCATATATTATTACTCAGACATATTTTGAATGAGATGAGACAATGATCTGAGATAACTTCAGACTGTGGAAGTATGACTATATTGTCTACGTTTAATCTGAATGTTAGTATTAGATCAAGGGTGTGACCACCATTATGGGTCGGTCCTATGACATTCTGCTTAATCCCGACTGAATCTAAGATGGACACAAACGCTGTTTTTAAAGGGTCTTCTGGGTTATCGAAGTGAATATTAAAATCTCCGACAACTAAAGCTTTGTCTAAGGAAATAACCAAATCTGAGATAAAATCTGCAAATTCAGAAAGAAACTCAGAATATGGCCCCGGGGGCCTGTAAATAATAAGCAATGGAATTAACTGGTTAGACTTATTTTTCGAGGCTACATACATTATATGAGTATGAAGAACTTCAAATGTATTAAATTTATAACCAGGTTTGTGTGTTACACCTAGATAATCTTTATAAATAACCGCGACGCCTCCTCCTCTGCCAGTTAGACGAGGCTGGTGTATATAACTGTATCCAGGAGGACTCGCTTCATTTAATGCTATATATTCATTTGGCTTAATCCATGTTTCTGTTAAACACAGCACATTAAACTCCTGATCAGTAATGAGTTCATTAACCATTAGCGCTTTAGATGTAAGAGATCTAATATTTAATAGCCCCACCTTTAGATCAAAGGTGCTGGCAGCAGCTGTACAGTCAGTCTGATCTAATTTTATATTGATTAGGTTACTGGAACAGACTCTCTGAAAATTTCTACCTTTTTGTTGAGCTCGGGGAACAGACACAGTCTCGATGTAGTGGGCCCTGAGTGACGACTCTGTGCAGCTAGCAGACAGTCAGTTTAGCCTGTTCGTCTGCTCCCTGGCCTTGGCTCTGGATTGTCAGAAATTAACTAGGCCTGTTCTGAGACTATGACCTATGCTGCAGGAAATGAGAGCAGCACCTTCCCGAGTGGGATGGATACCGTCCCGCCCTAACAGGCCAGCAGTGCCCTCAAAATTAGCCCAATTATCTATAAAGCCCACACTGTTTTCAGAGCACCACCTGGACAGCCAGCAGTTCAGCGACCATAACCTGCTGTAAGCTACATCACCACGCCGCATTGGGATGGGGCCAGAGCATACTACAGCATCAGACATCGCCTTCGCTAATTTAAACACCTCTACAAAGTTACTCTTAGTAACCTCAGACTGATGAAGGCGTATATCATTAGCTCCTGCATGGATAACTATCTTTGAGAACCTGTGCTTGCCTAGGACCCTAAGATTACCTGCTATGTCCGGCGCCCTGGCTCCCGGTATACACCTGACTAAAGCTGCTGGTGCCCCTAAAGGCTGAGCTAATTTCACGTGCCGTATGATAGAGTCCCCTATAACCAGAGCTCTTTCAGGTTTCTCAGTGGGTGCATCACTAAGGAGAGCAAACCTGTTCGACACGTGACGCGGAGAGGAGTGGTGCTCCCGTGGGCGAGCCTCAGCGGTAGCTTTGGCTCTACGCTTATGCCGCCGAGCCGTCACCCATTCGCCCCTAAATGACATACGTCTTAATACTGATGCAGGCAAAACATTGGTCCTGGTGTTACTGGACCTCAGTGCAGCTTTTGATACTGTTGATCACAACATACTGCTATATCGACTTGAACACTGGGTTGGGTTGACTGGTAAAGTTATCAATTGGTTAAAATCATACTTAAAAGATAGAAGCTTCTTTGTTACCCTGGGAAATTGTTCCTCAACGTCAATGCCCTTGACCTGTGGTGTCCCCCAGGGGTCGATTCTTGGACCATTACTTTTCAACCTTTATATGCTCCCACTTGGGCAAATTATCAATACAAATTCAATTTTGTATCACTGCTATGCAGATGATACCCAAATTTATTTTGCTCTATCACCTAATGACTATGCCCCCCTTGAATGTCTCTACCAGTGCATCGATCAAATCAATAGCTGGATGTCACAAAATTTTCTTCAGTTGAACACAGATAAAACAGAAGTAATTCTATTTGGAAAAAAAGATGAAAGACTCAGGATTACCACTATTCTTGACACAAAAGGGATTAAAACTAAAGAAATGGTTAAAAATCTTGGTGTTTTCATTGACAGCGAGCTAAACTTTGACAGTCACATGAAAGCAATCACTAAATCGGCATTTTATCACCTAAAAAACATTTCCAAACTAAGAGGACTTATGTCAAAAAATGATCTGGAAAAACTAATACATGCCTTCATCTCTAGTAGGGTTGATTACTGCAATGGCCTTTTCACAGGCCTGCCAAAAAAGACCATCAAACGACTTCAGCTGGTTCAAAATGCAGCAGCGAGGGTTCTCACATGAACAAAAAGAACAGAGCACATTACTCCAATTCTAAGGTCCCTTCACTGGCTTCCAGTAAGCTACAGAATTGACTTTAAAGTATTGCTGCTGGTGTACAAATCTCTAAATGGTACAGGGCCCAATTACCTCTCTGATATGTTGCAGCGGCCTAACCCAATCAGATCTACCAGATCGCAACAGAAAAATTTACTATTAAAACCAGTTGTTAAAACAAAGTGTGGTGAAGCAGCTTTTAGCTACTATGCAGTACATCTATGGAACCAACTGCCAGAGGACATTAAAAATGCTCCTGCTGTTGGCAGCTTCAAATCTAGGTTAAAGACCAAGCTGTTTTCAGATGCTTTCTGTTAAATAATTAATATTTTTACATTTTTTATAATCTTTACTTTCTCTGCATGTTTTAAATTTACTTTAATTTTATTCTATTTTATTCCGCTGGTTTCTTTCTCTTTTTCTCCTTTTTTTCTTTTTGGCATTTTATTATTTTATTTCTACTATTGTTTAATTCTTATTATTTTCGTTTAATTATTTTAATTCTTTTAATTAATTGTTTTAGATGTTAGGACTAGGACTGTTTTGGCCTCTAGAGGCCGCTGTTATTTCCTTTTCATGTCGTGTTTATTTTGGCCTCTAGAGGCCGCCACTGTTCCTGTGTTTTGTGTTTGTGTTAATTGCCTAATTATCTTCACCTGTGTCCTTAATTAGTTTGTCTATTTATACCCCTGAGTTGAGTCCTCTTGTCACGGAGTCTTTGTGCTGTTATGTTTATCTCCAGTTTCCTTTGTACTGTGTTTTTTGATCTTCTTAGCTTTTGAATTTTTGCACTTTGCTTTTCTTTTGGATTATACTCTTTGGTTTTTTTTGTCTTTTGTTTTGCCCTGTATATAGTGTATATAGTTTAAATAAACCTTTTTATTCTTTTTCTACTTCCGCCTCACGCCTCTGCATTTGAGTCATCCCCCTGGTGGCCTAGTGGGGGTTTGCTGGATTATCACACCAACGAACCAGGTTCGAATCCCAGCAAAACCCTAACAGAAAGACTCCGTCATGACCGACTCAGCAGAGGCTGCTTCAACTGTCTACCCGGCCAACCTTCAGGGAATTATGGCAGCTTTGACACGCTTCGGAGCGACCATGGACGCTCATGGACGTACGCTCACCAGCCAACGTGAGGCCCTCGCTCGCCACGAGGAACTGCTTCAGCAAATTGGGAAAACCCTGGCACAGCTGACATCTCTGCCTGCATCTCCTGCTCCTGATCCAGTTCCTGCTCCTGATCCCACTCCTGCTCCAGTGCCTCCTGCAATGCTGCCTTCTTCACCTCGCGAACCCAGCCTTCCTGCACCACAGAGGTATGACGGCAAGCACAGTGAGTGCCGAGAGTTCCTTACCCAGTGTCAACTCACCTTTGAGCTTCAGCCTACCACCTACACTACGGATCGCCGCAAGATTGCCTTTGTGATCACCTTATTAGCTGGTAAGGCGCGAGCCTGGGCTACTGCTATCTGGCAAAGACAGGGACCTGAGTGCTTTGATTTCCAGCTGTTTTCTGAAGAGATGCTTCGGGTCTTCGATCAGGCAGACATCAGTACCGACGCAGCCCGAAAGCTCATGTCCATCCGGCAAGGAGGAAGCGTCGCAGATTACGCCATCTCGTTCTGAACACTCGCAGCAGTAAGTGGATGGAACGAGACTGCCCTGGTGTCAGCCTTCCACCATGGTCTGTCTGACCCCATCAAGGACGGTCTGGCCTCTATTGGATGCCCAAGTGACCTCGAAACCCTCATCTCACATGCTATTCGTCTGGACAACAGGATGAGAGAACGCCACCAAGCCTTGAGCCCCCCCAGCCTCCCTACCTCTACCTGGAGACCGTCTACCTCCTTCAGTGACTGTCCAGAACCCATGCAAGTGGGTCGTACTCGCCTCTCCGCATCTGAGAGGGAGCGCAGAAGGAGGGACAAGTGCTGCATCTACTGTGGCAAGCCTGGTCACTTCCGAGCATCATGTCCCGAACTCTTGGGAAAAGGACTGCCCCGTCCAGCCGAGGGAGGGTTGTGACGGGGCCTACCCTCTCTCCCGGACTCCCTGGCCAAGGAATCTACATCCCGGTCTCCATCTCCTGGGGTGAGTCTGTCCACTCTTGTCAAGCTTTGATAGACTCAGGGGCGGCTGGGAACTTTATGGATATTCACTTCGCCCAAAGCATCAATATTCCTACTGCACCTCTTGAAGTCCCACTGTCTGTGTCTGCCCTCGATGGCCAAGCGTTAGGTGATGGAAGAGTCACCCAAGTTACTTCTCCAGTTTTCCTCCAGTCTCAAGGTCACAAGGAAGAAATATCCCTGCACCTGATTCCTTCACCTGAGTTCCCAGTTATTCTAGGCCTTCCTTGGCTTACTCGCCACAACCCTCGCATAGACTGGGTAACAAGCCAGGTTGTGGAATGGGGCCCTGCATGCCATGCCTCTTGTCTGCTCTCTAGCTCTCCTGTGTCTCCTGCCGAGCCCCCTGATCTCACCGAGTTATCTCAAGTTCCCACAGAGTACTGGGATCTCAAGGAGGTATTCAGCAAGAGCAGGGCCGCCGTTCTTCCTCCGCACCGGGCCTACGACTGTGCCATCGACTTGCTCCCTGGGACTACCCCTCCTCGTGGCAGACTGTTTTCACTCTCTCAGCCAGAACGCAAGGCCATGGAGGAATACCTCAAAGATGCCCTGGTCTCTGGGTTTATTCGACCCTCCACTTCACCTGCTGGAGCCGGCTTCTTCTTTGTCGGCAAGAAGGATGGGGGGCTCCGACCATGTATTGATTACAGGGGCCTGAATAAGATCACTGTGCGCAACCGATATCCCCTTCCGCTGATGTCCACAGCTTTCGACCTGCTCCAAGGCGCCACCGTCTTCACCAAGTTGGACCTACGGAACGCATACCACCTCATCCGTATCCGACAGGGAGACGAGTGGAAGACTGCCTTTAACACCCCGTCTGGGCACTACGAATACCAGGTGATGCCCTTCGGACTCACCAACGCACCAGCTGTTTTTCAGGCCCTAATCAACGACGTCTTAAGGGACATGATTAACCTATACGTTTTTGTCTACCTCGACGACATCCTTATCTTTTCCAAGACCGTGCAGGAGCACCGCCACCATGTCCGCCAGGTTCTCCAGAGGCTGCTACAGAACAATCTGTTCGCCAAGGCCCAGAAATGCGAATTTCATGTTCCCGAGGTCTCCTTTCTGGGATTTATTGTACGGACAGGCCAACTCCAAATGGACCCTGCCAAGACCCTGGCCGTCCGGGATTGGCCTACTCCCAAGTCCGTTAAGGAGGTTCAGCGGTTCTTAGGATTCGCTAACTTCTACCGCAAGTTCATCAGGAACTTCAGTTCTGTGGCAGCACCCATGTCAGACCTCACCAAAGGGACAGGTGGATCTTATGGCTGGTCTCCTCAGGCAGAAAAGGCGTTCAAAGACCTCAAGGACCGCTTCTGCACGGCACCCATTCTGGTTCTCCCGGACACCTCCCAACCATTCATCGTGGAGGTGGACGCCTCGGACAGTGGTGTCGGCGCGGTGCTCTCTCAACGTTCGGAAGGAAAGCTGCACCCCTGCGCTTACTTCTCCCACCGCCTGAGTCCTGCTGAGTCCCGGTACGATGTGGGGGATCGAGAACTGCTAGCGGTCAAACTGGCCCTTGAGGAGTGGAGGCACTGGCTGGAGGGAGCACAACATCCATTCCTGGTTTGGACTGACCACAAGAACCTGGAGTACCTCCAGCAAGCCAAGAGACTGAACCCTCGACAGGCTAGGTGGGCCCTGTTTTTCAGTCGGTTTGACTTCACCCTCTCATACCGCCCCGGCTCCAAGAACACCAAACCTGATGCACTGTCCAGACTGTTCTCTGCCACTAACAGGGAAAATGAAGTCGGGCCTATTATCCCTGTGTCCCGGATTGTGGCCCCTGTCCGCTGGGGTATTGAGGAGGCTGTCCGACGAGCCCAACGCCAGGACCCCGGTCCTGGGACGGGGCCACCAGGCCTCTTGTACGTCCCACATCAAGCCCGGGCCAAGGTTCTCCAGTGGGGTCACTCTTCCCCTCTCACCGCCCACCCGGGAGCTCGGAGGACCCTGGACTTCCTGAAAAGACGCTTCTGGTGGCCTAACATGGAGAAGGAAGTAAGGTCATTTGTCCTGTCCTGTGAGGTTTGCACCAGAACCAAGAACCCACGACAGCGTCCCCAGGGTCTCCTGCATCCTCTGACCATTCCCCGGCGTCCCTGGTCCCACGTGGCAGTCGACTTTATCACGGGTCTCCCTGAGTCACAAGGTAACACGGTCATTTTGGTCTTAGTTGACAGATTCTCCAAGGCCTGCTGCTTCATACCACTGTGCAAACTCCCCTCTGCTCTTGAAACTGCGAAACTTTTGTTTAATCATGTCTTCCGAGTCTTTGGTCTTCCACAGGACATCGTCTCAGACCGAGGGCCCCAGTTCTCCTCCCGAGTGTGGCACGGGTTCTGCAAGGTCATCGGAGCCACTGCCAGCCTCTCCTCTGGGTTTCACCCACAGTCCAATGGTCAGACGGAGAGGCTCAACCAGGACCTGGAAACCACCCTGCGAGGCCTGGCTATGGATAACCCGACATCGTGGAGCACCTGGCTGCCATGGGCGGAGTACGCCCACAACACCCTGCAGTCATCGGCCACCAAGCTGTCGCCATTCCAGTGCCAATTCGGGTTCCAGCCACCTCTGTTCCCGGACCAGGAGGAGGACGCGGGGGTGCCCTCGGTCAACCAATATGTGAGACGGTGTCGCAAGACCTGGAGCAAGGTCAGGAAGACCCTCATACAGACCTCCAGAACCAACCAGACTCAGGCCAACCGCCATAGAAGACCTGCACACGCTTTCCGCCCTGGGCAGCGTGTTTGGCTGTCCACTAAGGACCTTCCACTGTGGGTGGAGAACCGCAAGCTTGCTCCTCGCTACATTGGCCCCTTCAAGGTGGTGCGCAGGGTGAACCCTGTCTCCTACTGGCTCCAGTTGCCCCGGACTCTGAGGATCAACCCCACTTTCCATGTTTCCCTGTTACGGCCCGTACTGACGTCTACGTATGCCCCTGCCCCTAGGAACCCCCCACCCCCCCGCATCTTCCAGGGGCAGACTGTGTTCACTGTGAATCGCCTGCTTGACTCCCGCCGGGTCCGCGGCGGGTTGCAATATCTGGTGGACTGGGAGGGCTATGGTCCTGAGGAGCGCTGCTGGGTTCCTGCTCGGGATGTCCTTGATAAAGAACTATGTCGGGACTTCCATTCGGCCCATCCGGATCGCCCTGGGAACATCAGGAGACGCTCCTAGAGGGGGGGGTCCTGTTAGGACTAGGACTGTTTTGGCCTCTAGAGGCCGCTGTTATTTCCTTTTCATGTCGTGTTTATTTTGGCCTCTAGAGGCCACCACTGTTCCTGTGTTTTGTGTTTGTGTTAATTGCCTAATTATCTTCACCTGTGTCCTTAATTAGTTTGTCTATTTATACCCCTGAGTTGAGTCCTCTTGTCACGGAGTCTTTGTGCTGTTATGTTTATCTCCAGTTTCCTTTGTACTGTGTTTTTTGATCTTCTTAGCTTTTGAATTTTTGCACTTTGCTTTTCTTTTGGATTATACTCTTTGGTTTTTTTTGTCTTTTGTTTTGCCCTGTATATAGTGTATATAGTTTAAATAAACCTTTTTATTCTTTTTCTACTTCCGCCTCACGCCTCTGCATTTGAGTCATCCCCCTGGTGGCCTAGTGGGGGTTTGCTGGATTATCACACCAACGAACCAGGTTCAAATCCCAGCAAAACCCTAACATTAGATTAAAAATAAAATTATTTTATGTAATTTTATTTCTCTATTGTTTACTGTTTTTGTTTTTGCTTCTGTAAAGCACATTGAACTGCCATTGTGTATGAAATGTGCTATATAAATAAACTTGCCTTGCCTTGCCTAATGTTATGGTTTCCATAGTAACGGCTCATTCACAGGAAATGGCCAGAATCGAACCCCATTGAAATGTTGTGGGACATTTGAAAATGGCAGAACATGCAAGAAAACTCTCAAACATCACGCAACTGAAGGAGTTTTGCATGGAAATGTTAAAAATTTTCAGCAAGCCGATTTGAGAGACCGGTGGACAGTTATGCAAAACGCCTCCAAGAGGTTATTTCTGTTAAAGGGGAAATAGTGTACTTACTTCCACCACAGAAGAATATTACATCTAGTGATATTTTTGTTGAATAAATGATTGAAAGAGATCATTTTCCTTGTTGTTTTGTTCATCACCTTCATCTGTATGTGCTGTTTCAAAAGGGTGAAATATTTGCTTGTTTAAATATGTTGAGAAAACTCTCCAATTTCACCATCTGTGTGAAAGTAAACTTCTCTTTCTCTCGTACGGGGGGGTTCCACCACAAAAGCATACTTTGTGTTCCCTCCCTGACTGCATCACCAAGACTGAAAAGAACATTTTCATAAAAATAAAAAACAAACAAAAAATACAAATAAAAAACCTTTGCATGCTTGCTAACTGATAAGTTAATTATTTTTACTGAATATTACACTGAATGATGCCAAGCAGCATCCGGTCAGTCCCGTCTCTCTCTCTCTCTCTCTCTCTAGTTTTAAGCACAAAGGAAAGAGGCATTTATATAATGGCCTTCAGACAGAGGAGAGGGAGCAGGTTTAATTTATTCTGCTCAGTTGAATGTAACTGGGCTGTGGTTCGCCTTCTGCAGGTTCTGTGATGAGGTTCTTGATGTGATCTTTCTGTGGTGCTCAACAATACGGTGCTACTCTTGGGTGCATTATAACACTATTGTATCTTGCTTTTTATATCCATGTTTAGCCAGCAATTTAGTTTTTATTGTGCTGTTAAAGTTTGTTTTTATTCCACTTCGTGCCATTTGTACAAATTTAGCATTGATAAACTTAATTCCATGATTAAACTGTCAACATGGTGCCATTCTGAAACTTTCCTTTGGACCACAATGGAAATAAGTGTTTTACACTTTGCTGTGTGATCCTTGGTTTTAGTTTCATGTATTTAGTTCAATTGTTCATTAGTCATTGCCCTACTTGCATGTAATTTTTACCTTAATAAATCTATCTATCTATCTATCTATCTATCTATCTATCTATCTATCTATCTATCTATCTATCTATCTATCTATCTATCCTGAGCTCATATTTCATACATAAATATGTAATCTGGATGGAGCGAGTGCACTAGTGAAGGACAGAAAAATCCAAAAATAATGTATTTGTTTATTTGTTTGTATTTATTGAAGGCACATTGGTACAACGTTGCAACATGGTTTTATACATTTGTACAAAAATATATTTTTATTATTAAAAACATTATTGGGGCGGCACGGTGGTGTAGTGGTTAGCGCTGTCGCCTCACAGCAAGAAGGTCTGGGTTCGAGCCCCATGGCCGGCAAGGGCCTTTCTGTGTGGAGTTTGCATGTTGTCCGTGTGGGTTTCCTCCGGGTGCTCCGGTTTCCCCCACAGTCCAAAGACATGCAGGTTAGGTTAACTGGTGACTCTAAATTGGCCGTGAGTGTGAATGGTTGTCTGTGTCTATGTGTCGGCCCTGTAATGACCTGGCAACTTGCCCAGGGTGTACCCTGCCTTTCGCCCGTAGTCAGCTGGGATAGGCTCCAGCTTGCCTGTGACCCTGTAGAACAGGATTAAGCGGCTAGAGATGATGAGATGAGATGAGATTACTGGGCCAGTAATATAAATGCAAGTAGAGAAATGTTTTCAGTATCATGGCAATTGATGCTTAAGGAGTTTAATGCTGTGTTCAGATTGTCCTCATGTCCACTCACTCACTAGGGGATAACGACAATCTGCTATTGGTACATTTCTGACACTAGAGCGATGTTGTGCTGTGATATAATTATGCACCAGATATTCATAATTATCATCTCAAATCATATAAACACCAGAACATGGATATCAACATTGCTAATTTTCAATAAGTACACATTCTCTTCACAACGTTCAATGAAAATAAAACTAGATAGAGAGTGTGACTAAAGTCACAGTAATTTGCACTAGCTGTTGCAATCTGGGATGTCTGGTCACCATCCACTATAGATCCGGAATGGTAAGAGATAAAGAATGACACTTAAAGAAGAAAAGTTGCGCCCTGCCGCCCTGAGCAAAATAAAAAGTACTGATTGAAAAAATCATGAAAATTGATAGAATTATTTGATTGAAAAAAAGCCTGTTTTTCATGGCTCATTCCTGTTCAATGATCCAGATCAGCACCAAAAGTCATAGCAATGTATTTCAGCCCAGAGGGATTCTTCATGTGAAATTTGGTGATGATTGGTTGAAAATGGAGGGAGAAATAGTGTCCTAAAAACATTCAGAGAAGAAGAAGAAGAAGAAGAAGAAGCAGAGTAATAAAGTAGAAAGATCCTGAGTGAGACTAACAATTTGCACCAGCGCTGCTACACAAATTAATAAAACCTTAAAACCTTTTAATAATGCATAACGGTCCATGTCGACTGACAGGGTACAGTTTCTGTACACTATATTTTGGTGTGCCTTGCAACAATTTCGTAGTTCACTATCTAGTGAATAAAATATACAGTTGTGACTTCAATCAGCAAAACCACGGAATGACCGAGTCACGATACGTTGGGCGAGCGGACATTCGGAACACAGCAAAAGTCTTCAAAACACTGCTGCCAGGCAAATGTAAAACATGACTGCCACACTGCCCTATTGACTGCAGATAATGATTCAGCTCTTAACTCTCTTATAGACAGCGTACAGACACTGTGAGAGCAGAAATGAGACAGAATCATCCAGAACATCAACATTTACCTCAGATATGTTGATAAATGACTAAAAGAAGACAATACAACTAAATATATTAATTAACTAACCAGTAAGTATTTTATAGACATCGTAAAGACATGGTGAAAGTGAAAATGAGACTGGAATATTAACATTTGCCTCAGATTTGCTGATAAATGGTTAAAAAAACATCAAATCTGGATGAAACAGCTGTACAGAGTGCCATTTGAGAGAAACTCAGAGAGTGAAACAACTGCGCTACGAATATGTGCAAGTAATTTACATCTCGTCTCGTCTCATCTTCATCTGCTTATCCGGGGCCAGGTTGCAGACGCAGCAGTCTGAGCATGGAAGCCCAAACTTCCCTCTCCCCAGACACCTCGGCCAGCTCCTTGGGAAGAACACCGAGGCGTTCCCAGGCCAGCCGAGAGACATAGTCCCTCCAGCGTGTCCTGGGTCTTCCCCGGGGCCTCCTCCCGGGGGGACATGCCTGGAACACCTCCCCAGGGAGGCGTCCAGGAGGCATCCGAAAGAGATGCCCAAGACACCTCAGCTGATTCCTCTCGATGTGGAGGTGCAGCGGCTCTACTCCGAGCTCCTCCCGAGTGACTGTGCTTCTCACCCTATCTCTAAGGGAGCGCCCAGCCACCCTGCAAAGGAAACTCATTTCGTCCACTTGTATCTGCAATCTTGTTCTTTCGGTCATTACCCAAAGCTCAAGACCATAGGTGAGAGTCAGAACGTAGATCGACCGGTAAATCGAGAGCTTCGCCTTTTGGCTCAGCTCCTTCTTCACCATGACAGACCGGTAAAGCGACCCCATCACTGCGGAGGCTTCACCGATCCGCCTGTCGATCTCATGCTCTATCCTTCCCTCACTCGTGAACAAGATCCTGAGATACTTAACAGACCCTCCAGGATTTTGTGATGTTGCCATTTGCAACTTCAACGCAAATTCAACCAATCCCCACGAATTCAGGGTGGTGTTGCAATTATATCCAATCACCGCAACTTTCCCGCAAATTTGACCAATCTTTGGCGTCATCCTGAGGTGGCATCGACAAACTACCTTCCGCCTTACTTCCATGTATATGTTCAAGAGAAGCAGCATGTGCGAGTCAGTGTTTATATAGGCTTACATTCTGTTACTGAAAGTGTGTTATGTTTACAGTGAAAGACTGTGTGCACTTTATGTTTTTTTTTACTTAATACAAGAAATTAATGGATGCCAACATTTTTGCCAAAATGGTATTTTATTTTCCATTGTTTAGGCAGCTTCAGCATCATACTGTGAGATTCTGTTCAATTTTTTTTCTTCTATGAAGCCTGAGCCATTTATTTTATTAGTGTATAATTATTGTTTAATTTAGTCTTCAGGAGAGACTGCCTGCACACAGTACTAGTATTAATATTTTTTTTTTCTTACATGAAAGCTTAGGCATTTATATTATATTTTAAGGTAACTTCATGTTGTGCTGTGAGGTTCTCTGCACTTTAGCTTTTGAACCAACAGGTGCATTTGGATAAGTAAAGCCTATTTTTCTGCATTTTTGTAGTCCTGGTAATCTTTTATATTGGTAAAGTTGTTTATAGGACCATTTCTCATTGTCTTTATTTTTTTTAATCAACAGTTTTTCAGTAATAATATATAACATATCACTCAATTTTAATCACAAAAAGAGAAAATCGCAACAATTTCTCGCAACTTTCACTTCCTCCCGCAATGTAATCGCAACAAAAACCTAAAAAACACCGCAACTTTCATCATAATTTTTTGGAAAAACCCCCGCAACATCAGATATTTTAGCCCGCAACAATCACAAAAAAGGCCCACGAAACCCTGGGGGGACTGACTTAAACTCCTCCACTTGAGCCAGGACTTCTCCACCAACCTGAAGAGGGCAAGCCACCCTTTTCCAGTCGAGAACCATGGCCTCGGACTTGGAGGTGCTGATTCTCATCTCAGCCGCTTTACACTCAACTACAAACTGCCCCAGTGCATGCTGAAGGTCCTGGTTTGAAGAAGCCAACAGATTCAAGATTTTTATTTGTCATATACACAATAACAGACACAGCAGTTTATTATTGGGTAATGAAATTCTTATTTTGCAAGTGCCTGACCAAACTACGCTTACCAATATAAAAAGAAATATATATATAAAATATGAAATATAAAATATAAAGTGCATATGGAATGCAAAATATAAAGGTAGAGTGAAAAATGAAGATAACATTTAAAAAAAAGGAGAGGCAAACAAACAATGTGCAAACATAGAGGTAGATATACTGTGCAATGTCTTGTGCAAAATTGCTAATATAATCCGTGGTTCAAAGCCTGATGGAAATATAGAGGTAGATGGTGATTATAATCCTTGGTTCAAAAGCCTGATGGCCTGGGGGTAAAAACTGTTTGTCAGTCTAGTAGTCCTTGCTTTCACACTCCTGTAGCATCTGTCAGATGGTAGGAGTGTGAATAGTCTGTGTTGTGGGTGTGTTTGGTCCCTGATGATGCTCTGTGCCCTTTTTGTGACCCGGGTGTTGTAAATGTCCTGTAGTGGGGGGAGGATAGCTCCACAGATGAACTGTGCCATTTTAATGACATGCTGGAGAGCCTTTCTGTCCTGAGTTGTGCAGTTCCCATACCACACAGTGATGGAATTTGTCAGGACGTTCTCCACTGTGCACCTGTAGAAGTTGCTGAGGAGTTTGGTGGACAGTCCAAATTTCCTCAGCTTCTTCAGGAAGAAGATTCTCTGTTGAGCCTTCTTGATGGTCTGCTGTGTTTTGTGTGTCCAGGTGAGATCCTCACTGATGTGAGTTCCGAGGAATTTAAATGTTTTCACCCTCTCCACCTGTGTCCCGTTGATGTGCAGCGAGGCGTGCTGGTGGGGGTGCAGTCGTAGGTGAAGAGGGTGTACAGGAGTGGACTGAGCACACAGCCTTGGGGGGTCCCTGTGCTCACTGTCTTGGTGCTGGATGTTCTGGTACCGACTCTGACAGCCTGGGGTCTGTTTGTGAGAAAGTCCAGGACCCAGCAGCAGAGGGAGGATGTCAGTCCAAGGGTGGAGAGCTTCTCTGTCAGTCTGCTGGGGATGACGGTGTTGAAGGCTGAACTGTAGTCCACAAACAGCATTCGAACATAGGTGTCCCTGTGTTCCAGGTGTGACAAGGCTGTGTGGATGGCTGCATTGACGGCATCATCAGTTGAGCGGTTCTGACGATATGCAAATTGAAGGGGGTCTATTGTGTCTGGGATGTCCTTTTTGATGTATGACATGACTATCCTCTCAAAACACTTCATTACAACTGAAGTGAGCGCAATTGGGCGATAGTCATTCAGGCATGTTATATTGTTTTTCTTTGGGAGGGGCACTATGGTGGTGGTCTTGAAGCATGTGGGCACAGAAGACATGGAGAGGGACAGGTTGAAAATGTCTGTGAAGACCTCTGCTAACTGTGTGGAGCAGGCCCTCAAAGCACGGCCGGGGATGTTGTCAGGGCCGGCTGCCTTTCGGGGGTTAGTCCTCCTGAAGACCTTGCTCACCTCGGTTATGGTCACAATAGGTGAACAGGACAACATCATCTGCAAAAAACAAAGATGAAATCCTGTGGTTCCCAAACAGGCTTCCTTCCAGCCCCTGGCTGTGCCTAGAAATTCTGTCCATAAAAATTATGAACAGAACCGGTGACAAAGGGCAGCCCTGCCAGAGTCCAACATGCACTGGGAACAGGTCTGACTTACTGCCGGCAATGCGAACCAGACTCCTGCTCCGTTCGTACAGGGACTGGACAGCCCTTAGCAAAGAGCCCCGAACCCCATACTCCTGAAGCACCCCCCATAGAATACCATGAGGGACATGATCGAATGCCTTCTCCAGATCCACAAAGCACATGTGGACTGGTTGGGCAAACTCCCATCAACCCTCGAGCACCCTATGAAGGGTATAGAGCTGGTCCAGTGTTCCACAACCAGGACAAAAACCGCATTGTTCCTCCTGGATCCAAAGTTCGACTACTGGCCAAATTCCCCTCTCCAGTACCCTGGAGTAAACCTTCCCGGGGAGGCTGAGAAGTGTGATTCCCCTATAATTGGAGCACACTCTCCAGTCCCCTTTCTTAAAAAGAGGGACCATCACCCCAGTCTGCCACTCCAGAGGCACTGTCCCCAACCACCACATGATGTTGCAGCGGTGTGTCAGCCAAGACAGCCCCACAACATCCAGAGACTTGAGATATTCAGGGCAGATCTCATCCACCCCTGGCGCCTTGCCACTGAGGAGCTTGCAAACCACCTCAGTGACTTCGGCTTGGGTAATGGACGAGTCCACCTCTGAGTCATCAGCCTCCGCTTCCTCAGTGGAAGATGTGACGGTGGGATTGAGGAGATCCTTGAAGTATTCCTTCCACCGCCCAACAATGTCCCCAGTTGAGGTCAACAGCTCCCCACCCACACTGTAAACAGTGTTGGCAGAGTACTGCTTCCCCCTCCTGAGGCGGCAGACGGTTTGCCAGAATTTCTTCGAGGCCAACCGACAGTCCTCCTCCATGGCCTCACCGAACTCCTCCCAGTTCTGAGTTTTTGCCTCCACAACTGCCTGAGCTGCGGCATGCCTGGCCTGCTGATACCCGTCAGCTGCCTCAGGAGTCCTGGAGACCAACATGGCCTGATAGGACTCCTTCTTCAGCTTGATGGCATCCTTTATTTCCGGTGTCCACCACTGGGTTCAAGGATTACGGCCACAACAGGCACCGGAGACCTTGCGGCCACAGCTCTGAACAGCCGCATCTACAATGGAGGTAGAGAACATGGTCCACTCAGACTCAATGTCCCCCATCTCCCTCGGAACCTGGGAGAAGCTCTCCCAGAGGTGAGAGTTAAAGACCTCCCCGACAGAGTGCTCGGCCAGACGTTCCCAGCAGACCCTCACCATACGTTTGGGCCTTCCAGGCCTGTCCGGCTTCCTCCTCTGCCAGCGGATCCAACTCACCACCAGGTGGTGATCAGTTGACAGCTCAGCCCCTCTCTTCACCCGAGTGTCCAAGACATAGGGCCGGAGATCAGCTGAAACAACAACAAAGTCGATCATCGACCTCCGACCTAAGGTGTCCTGGTGCCACGTGCACTTATGGACACCCCTATGCTCGAACATGGTGTTCGTTATGGACAAACTGTGACTAGCACAGAAGTCCAATAACAAAACACCACTCGGGTTCTGATCAATAGAGAACAATGGAGTCCCCAGTCTGAGCACCTCTCAGTACCTCTCCCAGGGACTCCAAGAAGGCTGGATATTCTATACAGGTAGTCGTCGACTTACGACTGTGTTTGGTTACGACTGACCGGTCATAAACCGATCTGGTCGTAAGTCGGCCTATGTTAAATGAATGTAAGTATATTGTGATGTGTAATGATATTGTAATCATCTTAAAGTCTTATTTTATCAACATTTTCTTATTTCATTACCTTGGCTCATTATTTGGCTTAAGTCAAACACTGCATACTACACTGCGTACAGCACAATTTGTTTAATATGTGCAAAGCAAAAAATACAAAATACAGGTGTGAAAAATAGAAAACATTTTCATTTGAAACATGCCAAAATACAAATGTAAAACATAGCAAAATACAAAACTTAGTGACCGCTGACATCACTGGTGCTTGGCTGTGGGTCATCTACGTCATCATCAGCTGTTGCAGCGCTCAGGCTGGCGGGAGCATTTGCTCGTTTCATAAACCAGGAGCTGGGGTGGAAACTGTATGACGGAGCGCAAGAGAGACTGCATATGTGCCCGGAGTTGGGGTGGAAACTGTTGTACGCGGCGAGAGGCGCTGCCGGGAGCTGGGGCGGAAACTGTATGACGGAGTGCGCGAGGGAGCGCGAGAGAGACTGTGCATGTGCCTGGAGCTGGGGCGGAAACTCTATGATGGAGTGAGCGAAGGAGCGTGAGAGAGACTGCGCATCTGCCTAGAGTTGGGGCGGAAACTTTTGTACGCGGCGAGAGGCGCTGCCGGGAGCTGGGGCGGAAACTGTTGTACGCTCAGCTAGGAAACATTTGCCAGTCATAACCAGACGGTCGTAAAGTCGATCGGTCGTAAGTTGCATAGGTCGTAAGTCGACGATTGCCTGTACTGCTATTCGGCCCGTAGGCACAAACAACAGCAAGAGCCCTCTCCCCGATCTGAAGGCGCAGAGAGGCGACCCTCTCGTTCACTGGGGTAAACTCCAACACATGGCGGCTGAGCTGGGGAGCTATAAGCAAGCCCACACCAGCCCGCCACCGCTCACCGTGGGCGACTCCAGAGAAGTGGAGAGTCCAGCCCCTCTCAAGGAGCTGGGTTCCGGAGCCCAAGCTGTGCATGGAGGTGAGCCCGACTATCTCTAGCCGGTACCTCTCAACCTCCCGCACAAGCTCAGGCTCTTTCCCCCCCAGTGAAGTGACATTCCATGTCCCAACAGCTAGCCGCTGTGTTCGGGGATCAGGTCGTCGAGGCCCCTGCCTTTGACTGCCGCACAATCCACACTGCACCGGCCCCCTACGGCTACCTCTGTGGGTGGTGAACCCACAGGAGGTCGGGCCCACGCCACGGCTTTGGGCTGAGTCCGGCCGGGCCCCATGGGCGAAGGCCCGGCCACCAAGTGCTCGCATATGAGCCCCAACCCTGGGCCTGGCTCCAGGGTGGGTCCCTGGCTGCGCCATACCGGGCGACGTCACGGTCCTTGCTCTTTTAATATCCATAAGGGTTTTGGTGAACTGCCCTTGGTCTGGCCTGTCACCTAGGACCTGTCTGTCTTGGGAGACCCTAACAGGGCCGTAATGCCCCCGACAACATAGCTCCTAGGATCATTCAAGCACACAAACCCCTCCACCACAATAAGGTGGCAGTTCTCGGAGGGGGCAAGTAATTTGCATTTTATATATTAGCCCATTACAGTAATTGGTACTGTATTCCAGTTTACTGTATTACTGTGCTACACTATATGGACGGATATCTGTATCCTTTCTGTCATATGCTGGGCAGCACGGTGGTGTAGTGGTTAGCACGGTCGCCTCACAGCAAGAAGGTTCCGGGTTCAAACCCAGCGGCTGGCGAGGGCCTTTCTGTGTGGAGTTTGCATGTTCTCCTCATGTCTGCGTGGGTTTCCTCAGGGTGCTCTGGTTTCCCCTACAATCCAAAGACATGCAGTTAGGTTGACGTGGGGCAGCCTTGGGCTGAGGCGCCCTTGAGCAAGGTACCAAACCCCTGACTGCTCCCTGGGTGCTCTGGGCTGCCCACTGCTCTGGGTGTGTGTGCGTGTGTTCACTGCTTCAGATGGGTTAAATGCAGAGGATGAAGTTCACTGTGCTTGAAGTGTGCATGTGACGAATAAAGGTTTCTTCTAAAAATCACCTTTCACCTCTGAAAGTGTTTGATCTGTCACATTTGTCCATTTCACATGAACATGGTGTTTAGTGACTGAATATAAAAACTGTCCCCCAGCAACACACACAAATGCATCAGCACTAGGACTGTGTTCACGCTTCGACAAATTTAATCTGGTGTTTGAGTTTAATCGTGTGATTGCTCAGAACTTTTTAAATAAGACACAAACACAAACTTCTTGTTTGTGAGTGTGCGACACTCAGGCTGGTGAGAGTGAGAGGCAGTGAAACTGTTACTGTAAATGTGATGTTCATCACTTCAGCTCGAGAACTGGAGATGCGAACACACTCGGGTAAGAACCACTCTATCTGGAACAGGAACAGTTGAGTTGATGAGATTCAGCTGGAAAATATTGTCTGTGAAGATTCTCAGTCATCCAGGTCATGGTAAACTGTGGGTGGTAAAAGAGAGCAACTGGACTTGCTTGAAGATTCTTGAAGACGTTTCACCTCTCATCCGAAAGGCTTCCTCAGTTCTGTCTGACTGGTAGGGAGCATCAGGTATTTATCCTCTCATGGATGAAAAGCTCATCTAAGGTGTCATTGAGTCATCCTGTTGGTGTGGGTCACTGGGGGCTGGTTGTGAACGGCCTCGAAAGTCGTTAGGATGATCAATGGATTGCCCGTTAGGGTGATCAATGGAATACTGATTCTCTCTGTCCTCCTGTGAGTCGCTGAAAACAGCTGGGTTTTGGTGTGCATTCAGTTGTCTGGGAAGTGTGCCAAGGACTGCATTGTAGGTGGCTGATAAATGATGTCTTAGACCCCCACCTCTGTTCAGTGATGGCCGTTCCAGGTTGACAAAAATGGCTTCTTTAACTCCTCGCTCATACCATTGATCCTCTCTGGCTAAAATGCGTACGTTGCAATCCTGAAATGAGTGTCCTTTGTTGTTAAGATGAAGGTAGACAGCAGAGTCCTGGCCTGAGGAACTGGCTCTCCTGTGTTGAGCCATGCACCTGTGAAGCAGTTGTTTTGTCCCCAATATACGAGTCCATGCAATCCTCTCTGCACTGAATGGCATACACTACGTTGTCCTGTTTGTGTCTGGGTATTCTGTCCTTAGGGTGAACCAGTTTCTGCTTCAGGGTGTTACTGGGTCTGAAATGTACTGGAATGTTGTGTTTGTAGAAGATCCTCCTGAGTTTCTCAGATAGACCAGAAATGTAGGGAATGACAATGTTCTTGCATTTGTTCCTGTTATCCTCCTTGTCCATTCTGTTCCTTTTTCTGCTCTTGAGGAAAGACCAGTTGGGATACCTGCAGTTCTGAAGTGCTTTCTTGATGTGATTCTGCTCCTTCTCTTTTCCCTCTAACGTTGTAGGAATGTTCTGAGCCCTGTGTTGCAAGGTCCTAATGACCCCCAATTTGTTTTCCAGTGGGTGGTGAGAGTCAAAGAGTAGGTACTGGTCTGTGTGTGTGGGTTTCCGGTAGACCTTGATGCTCAGGCTTCTGTCTTGTCTAATGTGTACATCACAATCCAAGAAGGCTAGATTATTCCCACTGACATCCTCCCGAGTGAAGTTGATGTTAATATCCACTGCACTGATGTGCTTAGAGAAGGCTTCCACTTCATGGGTTTTGATTTTAACCCAAGTGTCATCCACATATCTGAACCAGTGGCTGGGAGCAACTCCTGAAAAAGTGGTCAACCCTAAGGACAGGAGACACACAAAACTCTTTTCTCTCATAAGTGTCTTCAGAAAATTTTACTTCTTCATCCACCATCAATTATATTTTGATATTCAAATGATCATGATGATTAAATTAATATGCAAATTAGTCTGTGACATCATCAAATGACATCTATCAGGTTTTTGTGCTTGCTTTAGCTATGTTCCTCTGGAGTGTCCAACACTGTAGAACAGTAATGTACAGTCCGTATCGTTCCTGTCACTGACACGTTGCGTTTTCTGCCATGATGCGACTGAACACTGCTGACTTTGTTGTGAGATCACATGACGCCACAGGAAGTTCATTTCATTTCTGTGAAGTGACAGAAAACTGGAGCTTTGTTGTATCTACAGAAACCCACAAACTCTTTCTCCATGAAGCACGATGTGAAGACTCTGAGACACTTTGCTTTCACAATGCACAAACATGAAGTGTGTTCAGACCATCTCTAAAACCCTGAAGAGCTGAGAGGAATAAACATCATCTCTAAATACAGAGAGGGTCTCAGACGTCCTGTTTCTCTGAGGGTTCCTCTGACTTTCACTTCTCTAATCTTCATCTCTCTGCGTCTCATGAATATTAAAGTCCCCCTGAATAAATGAGCTGAGAGGAAAAACTATTTTCACATGTCTGAAGCTCAGTGGAGAAAAACAGCAGCAAACTGAAAAGAGAGTCAATAAAAGAATAAATAATGAAACTGAGCCCTGAACAAAACTCAGATCTGATGATAAATTACATCAGGAACGTTTGGGAACATTGAGACGAAACATGATTCATTTCAGACTCAATCTGTACTTTATCAACTGATCCACATTACTCTGATTTCACATTCACACACTGATCCGTGTGTGTGTGTGTGTGTGTGTGTGTGTGTTCTCCAGGTGATCTTTCCTGAACAGAGAGATGAAATCAGCAGAGAAACTCATCCTCTTTTGTTTTCTGTTTGAAGGTTTGTGTAGAATTGATATTTAATGTGTGAGCTGATAATGTAAGTGTGTTAAACTCAGGCAGGAACTCAATCAGTTTGGTGTGATTCTGTAACACAACTGCAGCTTGGAGGAAATATTTCTACACACTTTAGATTAATGGTGTGTGTGTGTGTGTGTGTGTGTGTGTGTGTGTGTGTGTGTGTGTGTGTGTGTGTGTGTGTGTGTGTGTGTGTGTTTGCAGCTGTTTTGTGTGGAGATTTCTCCGTCACGCTCCCAGAGAGTGTAGAAGCTGTGAGAGGACTCTGTGTTCTCATCCCCTGCAGTTTTGAGATTAATGGAGGCTATGATGCAGAACTCCAGGGAGATCCTACAGGAATCTGGTTTAAAGATGGCACTGATCGTAACAATAGCAAGGTCTTTAACTCGAAAGTAACTAAAGAGAACAATATTAAAGGGAAACTAATCGGAGACCTCCGCATGAAGAACTGCACCAACGTCTTCTACAACATCAGACAGAGGGACAGAGGAGAATATTACTTTAGAATAGAAGCTTCAGGAGACCTGAAATACACTTACACTTCTCCATCAGTATCTCTAAGAGTGGGAGGTGAGAGCTGCAGCAGTGTGTGTGTACAGTGTAACTGTAATTACACTAATGATGCACTGGAACACATTTAAAACTCATCTCTAATGTGATACTGTGTGTTTATCTCAGACTCTCCAATCAATCCCTCAATAACACTGTATAAGGAGGATCAGGGGGAGGTGGAGGACCAAAATGAGGTGGTGGAGGGAACTTCAGTGAGTCTCGTTTGCTCTGCTCCAGCTCCTCCATGTCTCTTAAAGCCACCCACTTTTAGCTGGAACTTCCTGCCTGAGGAGAGAAGACAGGAGCAGAACCACAACACCAGCTTCAGCTCCTCTCAGCTGACCTTCAGAGCTACTCACCTGCATCATGGACTTGATTTCACCTGCACTGCCACCTACCAGCTCCAGAACAACAACAAATCAGCACACAGCTCTCTCACTCTACATGTTCTGTGTAAGTGCTGATTAATCACTTCACATTCACTCCAGGGCGGCACAGTGGTGTAGTGGTTAGCACTGTCGCCTCACAGCAAGAAGGTCCTGGGTTCGAGCCCCGTGGCCGGCGAGGACCTTTCTGTGTGGAGTTTGCATGTTGTCCGCGTGGGTTTCCTCCGGGTGCTCCGGTTTCCCCCACAGTCCAAAGACATGCAGGTTAGGTTAACTGGTGACTCTAAATTGAGCGTAGGTGTGAATGTGAGTGTGAATGGTTGTCTGTGTCTCTGTGTCAGCCCTGTGATGACCTGGCGACTTGTCCAGGGTGAACCCCGCCTTTCGCCCGTAGTCAGCTGGGATAGGCTCCAGCTTGCCTGCGACCCTGTAGAAGGATAAAGCGGCTAGAGATAATGAGATGAGATGAGACACTCACTCCACTTTTAATCATTTATGGAGTCTCTTAAATCCTGTTCTTCCTCCTTTAGATGGTCCTAGAAACACATCAGTATCAGCGTCTCCATCTGCTTAGTGCTTTTGGGCAGTTCAGTGTCTCTGCATTGCAGCAGTGATGGAAACCCAGCAGTGCTGAACTACACCTGGTACAGAGAGAACAGAGCGCAGATAGGAACCGGGAACCATCTCACCATCAACACCACTGATTCTACACACAGGGGTTTATACTACTGTAGAGCTCAAAACCAGCACGGAGATCACGGAGATCATCTGTGTACCTGGATGTTCAGTGTGAGTACTTGCCTCTCATACTTTTAGAGTTCAGCATAAAAAAGAGCCTTCATTTCAGGAACAAGTGATGCATGAGAACACATGAGAAAGTTTAGAGGGAGCCATTAACTGAGCGTTTATTTGAGTATCATAAAATCAGTGTCCAGAGATTCAGGTCATATGCAAATATTCACACTGTCTTCACATTGGTTCTTACCTCAGATCATGTACAAACATCACTAAAATGAGCCTACAATCAGCAGTCAGTTTATATTCAGTCTATTCTCATTACAATTCTAAAATCCTCATATTCAAAGCTACTATATTTAAAGCCCCATTATGTATGAATTGGTATTTTCTGCTCTCAGGCTCCACCTACAGTTGTGGAGTGTAATTCACTTTTACTCCACTGAGTAAATGCGTCGTCAGGCTTTGAGCCCCTCATGAACAGCTGGACACGTGAGTTTGTGTTCACACTCAAGGATACGGAACCGCAGAAGCCAAAGAACCATGTCGACTGACAAAACAGAGGAATATTACAGGATTTTACACGAATATTACATAGTTATATTTATTGTGACATCGGAGATGATCACTAACATGACAAAAAGAAGAACAAAGTTTTAGTTTTGCTGAGACACCGTGTTTGTGTGTGAATGAGGAGTTTGTGCGGAATCGACATGATATCGACTCTTACTGCACATAAAGTCCATCAGGCGGTGTCATTTATTACAAGCTATATGAGAGAGGTTTGCAAACTTACAAGCTTTCAAGGCTTATTTGACATGAGATTGACAAAGACTGAACAAATGCTTTGGTGTGAGATGAATTTATTTTCATGCTCGCCTGAGATAGGACTGAGGTTGGATGAGTTTTATTATCCGGAAAAACTACAAATCTCCCTGATTTTTAGTGCGCATGCGCCAGCTCACGTGCAGCCTGCGACGAACGCTCCTGATCCCTTTTCTCTATTTTTTCTACTTGTCTTATCTTCGCTTTTTTTTTTTCTCTGTTACCATAATACTGTAATCAAGCCACCATGAGGGTTGCAAGAGTTTTGGTGATTTTGCTCGCAGTCGCAAAACTTTTTTTCAGCGCAGCGACGCAACAACTCCACACCGCCCGCATTGTTTAGACCAGGGATCAGCTGATCGAACTGAAGCCGGCCGCTCTAGCGACAAGACCGGAGGAGATCCCTGCGGTAATTTGGCAGAAAACACACAGAGGATGCAGAGGAAATAAGAAGCTACGGAGGAAGATAGTGGCTTTGAGACAACGGAAGCTTATTGAAAAATCTTATAAGCCGTGTCTCCCCTCTATCATCACGGGGAACGTGAGGTCCCTCGGGAATAAAGTGGACGAGCTGATGGCACTGGCCCAGAGTCAGACGGAGCATCGGGAGTGCAGTTTAATGCGCTTCGTGGAGACAAGGCTGCACCGGGATGTTCCCGACAACAACGCTACAATCAAGGGCTTCCACACAGTGTGTGCAGACAGAGACTGCGCCAGGAGCGGTAAGCGCAAAGGGGGAGGGCTTGCCATTCTTGTGAACAACCGGTGGTGTAACCCAGCTCACATCACCATGAAGGAGCGCATCTGCAGCCCGGATGTTGAACTGTGTGCTGTCGGACTTCGTCCATATTATCTGCCCAGGGAGTTTTCTAATGTTATCATGGTGGCTGTTTATGTTCCCCCCTCTGCAAACCCGAACTCTGATTGTGACACTATTCACTCTGCAATAGCCCGGCTACAGATTCAACACCCAAGTGCATTCATTGCTATCTCAGGTGACTTTAATCATGTTAATTTGGACAAAACACTTTCCACTTTCACCCAATTTGTGAACTGTCCTACCAGAGAGGGAAAAACAATAGACCTGCTGTATGCTAATGTTCAAGAGGCTTACAGCTCTTCCCCCCTCCTCCCATTGGGCAGGTCAGACCACAACCTGATTTACCTCTCCCCCTGCTATGTGCCTCTGGTGAAGAGACTGCCCACCACATGAAAGACTGTGAAGGGATGGACAGACGAGGCCAACATCATTCAGCATGCCCCTTCACTGGCAGTGTTTAAGCAACATCTCAAAACACATCTTTTCTTGGAGGCCTTTGGCTGCTAGTTTCCACAAGCACATACACCTACATACGCACCTACACACACCTACACAGATACCTTGTTAAGCGACCTTGGGTGTTTTGAAAGGCGCTATATAAAATGAAAGTATTATTATTATTATTATTATTATTATTGTTATTATTATTAACAAGACACTGCAGGGATGCTTTGAGGTGACGGACTGGCAGACACTGTGTGAGCCCCACAGAGACGATATTGATGGGCTCACAGAGTGCATCACGGGATACATCAACTTCTGTGTGGACACCATTGTCCCAGCTAGGACTGTCAGCTGTTACCCCAACAACAAGCTATGGGTAACAAAGGACATCAAAGCCCTCTTAAATGAGAAGAAGAGGGCTTTCAGAGCCAGCGACAAGGAGGAGGTGTGAGGAGTACAGCGTGAACTGAGGGCAATGATCAGGGAGGCCAAGGAAAAGTACAGGAGGAAGTTGGATTGGAAACTCCAACAGAACAACATGAGAGAGATGTGGAGTGGAATGCAGACCATCACTGGTTGCAAGCCAACCAACAGTGAAGGAGTGGATGGCAATGTGAAAAGGGTGAACGAGCTGAATCTTTACTTCAACAGATTCTATGGCGTGACCCCAACCCACCACCACCACTCTTCTGTGGGATGGCTACAACCACACACATCACATTCTCTCCCCTCCCCCACCTCTTCTTGCCCAACCTCATCCCCATTTTAGGGCCTCGCTCACACCTCCTCAACAGACCCCCGTGCTGTGGAAGATGTCATGCCTCGTCCCTGTACCGAAGAAGCCGCGTCCCAGTGACCTCAAAGACGACAGGCCCGTGGCATTGACATCACACATCATGAAGACCCTAGAGAAACTCATCCTGGAGCAGATCCGGCCTCTGGTCCAACCACTTCTTGACCCCCTTCAGTTCGCCTACCAGCCCCGTCTTGGAGTAGAGGACGCAATCATCTACCTGCTCAACAAAGTCTACGGCCACCTGGACAAGCCAGCCAGCACTTTGAGGATCATGTTTTTTTATTTCTCCAGTGCTTTTGACACTATCTGGCCAGCTCTGCTGGGTGAGAAGTTGACAGCGATGCAGATGGATGCCCCACTGGTGTCCTGGATGGTGGATTATTTGACTGGCAGACCACAGTACGTGCGCTTGCAGTGATGTGTGTCGGACAGAGTGATCAGCAACACCGGGGCTCCACAGGGTACTGTCCTTTCTCCTTTCCTTTTCACTCTCTACACCACTGATTTCAGCTACTGCATGGAGACCTGCCACCTCCAGAAATTTTCTGGTGAATCTGCACTGGTTGGACGGATTACTGGTGGTGATGAGAATCAGTACAGGGCGGTGGTGGACAACTTTGTCACGTGGAGCAGGAAAAAACACCTACAGCTCAATATGATGAAGACGAAAGAACTGGTGGTTGATCTGAAGAGAATCAGGGCTCTGGTGAACCCTGTTAACATCGAAGGGGTCAGTGTGGACGTGGTGGAGGAAAATAAGTACCTGGGGGTGTACTTGGATAATAAACTGGACTGGTCCAAAAACGTGGACACAGCATACAAAAAGGGCCAGAGCCGTCTCTATTTTCTGAGACAGCTGAGGTTCTTTAACATCTGCTGAATGAGGCTGCAGATGTTCTATGAGTCTGTGGTGGCCAGTGCCATCCTGTATACTGTCATCTGCTGGGGCAGCGGCTTGAGGGTGAAGGACACTAACAGACTCAATAAAATCATCAGGAAGGCCGGCCATGTTGTTGGAGAGGAACTGGACTCTCTGACAGTGGTGTTGGAGAAGAGGATACTGTCCAAAATAAAGACAATCTTAGACTGTCCTTCCCACCCTCTCCATGAGGAGCTGATCAACCACAGGAGCACGTTCAGTAAATGGCTGATTCTTCCACGCTGCACTACTGAGAGACATAGGAAATCATTCCTACCTGTTGCAGTCAAGCTGTACAATGCCACTGTATAACTGCATTCAGAAAAACCACAGACTCCATATTACAGTACTTCAGAAATACTGCTGTGTTCTTTGGTCTGTGTTTTACAGTTTCATTTCTCACTACGGCAGCGTAACAGTAGGTTTATATATATAAAATATATATATTAGACCGGGAAGGAGGCCCCGGGGAAGACCCAGGACACGCTGGAGGGACGATGCCTCTCGGCTGGCTTGGGAACGCCTCGGTGTTCTTCCTGAGGAGCTGGCCGAGGTGTCTGGGGAAAGGGAAGTTTGGGCTTCCATGTTCAGACTGCTGCCTCCGCGACCCGGCCCCGAATAAGCGGAAGAAGACGAGACGATATATATATTAGGGTGGGCCTTAGATGAGGTAAATTTTCACATTATTAATTCTGAAACTCTCACCCTTCAGATTTGTTTGGTTATGAAAGAAAATGAATTTGCCTAAATTTGGAACATTTTGAATAATTATTCGAGGTTGCTCAAGCCTTCTGAAATATTGGACAACAGCATGTCAAATTATCAATACATCGCCCTGTTCGCAATGCAGGTGTAAAGAATAAATGTTTGTCATAAGTAAATCATGTTTATTTATTATACTTGAAAAAAATATGGTACGCAACAAAACATTCTGAATAATGTACAAAGTCATTGAGTTTTCTGGAGTGGCAAGGCAACATAAAGTCCAGGTTTTCTCAGATTTTCAGTCACTGCATCAGCGTCGCTTTATTCACATTGGGGAATTTTTCTCGGTGGTCTTGGACAACTTGAAGCAAATACTGTTTCTGCTCTTCATTGGTGGTAATGAGTGTATTGTATTCTTCTATCAGAGCCAGCCCTCCTTCTGCTGCGTCATTAACGACCTTCAGATTTTGCACAGTTGTAAATGCTGCCTTGTCGTCGTCTCGGTTGTCCCGCGGTTCTGGATCAGCCTCAAAGAAGCTTGTTCAGTGGGAGCTACTGCACTTGCCTGGATGGTCTTCTTTAAGATCTTGTGATGGTGAAAGAACACACTGAGAACTTGCTTCTTTGAAGGCAGTTTGCTTCCAGTTATTTCACTTTCCACACTGCTAAGTAACCACAAAGAAGATTTACTTCTAGTTGCAATCGCCAAGTCAGCCGTTGTGCAGTCACAGGTTAATCAGTGGCATCTAACAGTCCTGTCTGCAACCGAGATCAGATCTTTTTCTAATTCTTTAGTGTTGATCGATTTCACTGACAGACAGACAGTGGTTGTCATGGAGATGTTTAATGTTTTTTTTTTTTTTTTTTTAGTTAAATCAGTGTCAATACTGCCAGTAAAAGGATGCATTGTGAATGACTGACTATCAATCTATCAATTTTAAATTTCAAGGTCATTGAGCAATTTGTAAATGTTTATATATTCCCTTCAAATTGTACACAAAATTTAATTCAATTTATTGGAAAATATTGATGGGGTGAGAGTGGATAATTAAATATATCACAAAATAAAGACCACCCTAATAAATAAATAAAAATTATATATCTATACACTAACAAAAAGAAGGTTTCTGATCGCAAATTTTCAATCCCATACAGGGATCTTCTTCACGCACTGTATTTAAATGACTTTTGGCAGGAGACAGACTTTTTTGCCTAAAGTCCACAAAGCTGGAGTTCCAGGTGGCCCAGTGATTTCTGGCTGTGGCTCGCTTATGGAGAAAGCTTTCCAGGTTGTGGACTGGTTTTTGAAACCCCTTATGCCTTGTGTTACTTCCTACCTGAAAGACTCTTTTGAAATTTTGAATAAGCTGAGAAATTTAGGTTCTGCACCACCCGGCTCACTTCTCGTCACTTTAGATGTTATAGCTCTGCACCCTAGCATCCCACATGAAGGATGGCCTACAAGCTCTGTCTGACTTTTTAAATACGCACGGTTTTTCTGATACGAGACTCGCTGACATTGTAGAACTTGCTCGTTTTGTTCTTACTCAGTTTTTTTTTAATTTAACAACCAGTTATTTTTTCCAGATTTCAGCTCCTGCCATTGGTACGAGGATGGCACTCTCCTATGCTATTATCTTTATGCATGCAGTTGAGACACTTATTCTCCAGAACCCTGTTTCCCTGTTCATTTAGCGGCGTTTTATTGACAACATCTTTTGTGTTTGGACTCATGGTGAGGAGGCCCTTTTAGCTTTCCTTGATTTTGTAAAACATATCCACTCATCTATCAGGTTTACTGCGGATTATTCTCCTGTTAGAGTCAATTTTCTGGACATTTATGTTAAACTTGATAGTGAAGGTACTTTCCATACCGATCTGTTCATTAAACCTACTGACACCTGACAATTTCTGCTGGCGTCATCTTGTCACCCTGGTCATGTCAAGCATAGTCTACCGTACAGCCAGGCTCTTCGTATTTTACGCATATGCTCTAATGCCAATACCGCGTTAGATCGTCTCTGCAAACTTCAGCAGTCTTTTTGTAGACATGGTTACAGCAAACACAAAGTTAAAACTCAGATTAAGCATTAACATTTTTCTCAGATGACTCTCCTAAAATGAAGAAAAGTGATAATCGTGTACTGTGCATTTTCAACTATCACCCCGGCCTTCCAGACGTTTATGGTATTTTGTCACGCTACCTCCCTATTCTCCACTGCTCCAGCAGAATGAAAGAGTGTGTACCTGAGAAGCCTTTGCTCTGCTTCCGACGTCCCCTTAATTTACGTAATTTGCTGGTACGGGCGAAGCTGCCCAACCCAGACACTAATTCAGTTACACAAGGTTCTTGTGGGCCTTGTGGAAAGTCGCGTTGTCAGATTTGTAGTATTCTTCCTTCACAAACTTCAATCACTAGTACAACGACTTCGGCTACTTTTGCCCTTGTCAGTAGTGTGGCCAACTGCGCCTCTACCAACTGTATCTGCGTTATCACTTGTACCCTGTGTAAGGCCCAGTATGTCGGCCAGGCAAAAACGTTTAGACTTCCGTCCGTATTGCCCAGCGACAGCCCTGAAACATCACTGCTCTAGAGGAGATCTGCATGGAGGAATGGGCCAAAATACCAGCAACAGTGTGTGAAAACCTTGTGAAGACTTACAGAAAACGTTTGACCTCTGTCATTGCCAACAAAGGGTATATAACAAAGTATTGAGATGAACTTTTGTTATTGACCAAATACTTATTTTCCACCATAATTTGCAAATAAATTCTTTAAAAATCAGACAATGTGATTTTCTGGATTTTTTTTTTCTCATTTTGTCTCTCATAGTTGAAGTGTACCTATGATGAAAATTACAGGCCTCTCTCATCTTTTTAAGTGGGAGAACTTGCACAATTGGTGACTGACTAAATACTTTTTTGCCCCACTGTATGTTTCTGCAAAACCAGATGAGAGACACCAGCTTAATAGAATTGAGGAATGTGTGAAGGACATTAGACACTGGATGCTTATTAACTTCCTTCTGCTTAACTCTGACAAGACTGAAGTACTTGTACTCGGACCACATGCAGCTAGAAGTAAGTTTTCTGATTCCACAGTAACTCTGGATGGCCTTTCTGTTTCTTCACGTGCAGCAGTAAAAGACCTCGGAGTGATTATTGACCCCAGTCTTTCATTCGAAACTCACATTGATAACATTACCCGGATAGCTTTCTTTCATCTCAGAAATATTGCTAAGATAAGAAATTTAATGTCACTACGTGAAGCAGAAAAACTAGTTCATGCTTTTGCTCCCTCCAGGTTGGATTATTGTAATGCCTTACTGTCTGGATGTTCCAATAAGTGCATAAACAAGCTCCAGTTAGTTCAAAATGCAGCAGCAAGAGTCCTTACTAGAACTAGAAAATATGACCACATCACCCCTGTCTTATCCACACTGCATTGGCTCCCAATCACATTTCACACTGATTATAAAATACTACTATTGATCTTTAAAGCACTGAATGGTCTCGCACCACAGTACCTGAGTGAACTTCTGCTCCTCTATGACCCGCCACGCCTACTTAGATCAAAAGGTGCAGGCTATCTGCTGGTACCTCGTATAGTGAAGGCTACATCAGGGGG
The DNA here is from genome assembly GCF_027579695.1 of Neoarius graeffei. Lineage (NCBI taxonomy): Eukaryota > Metazoa > Chordata > Actinopteri > Siluriformes > Ariidae > Neoarius > Neoarius graeffei. The sequence continues at coordinate 384,529 of NC_083589.1, read as the reverse complement.
CGGAGCCTTTTCTTACAAAGCCCCACAGTTATGGAACAGCCTTCCAAGTAGTGTTCGGGAATCAGACACAGTCTCAGTGTTTAAGTCTCAGCTGAAAACAGATCTGTTTAGTCAAGCCTTGTGTTAATGGTGTTTATGAAGTAAAGGTGTAGATCTGGAGGATCCTCAGACAGAGTGTTTTGGTAAACTGGGATGTATGGATGCTGTCAGTCCCCACTCGCTTGCTCACTCGAGTTTGTTGATGGTGAAGTGGCTGCTGCTTTATGTCCCGGGGCTCCCTTATGTCTGTGTTACTTTCTGGCTCTCTCCTTTTAGTTACGATGTCATAGTTGATCTCACCGGAGTCCCTGCTTGTACTCAGTGGAAAATGCACACTGTTCTTACTCATTACGTGACATTGGGCATACCTAACAACTTGTGCTTTCTCTCTCTCTCTCTCTCTCTCTATATATATATATATATATATATATATAAATATATAAAGCCCTTTATTTTCATATTTTCATGGGTTTGGCTGGTTCAGTTAGTAAAAGGTGTCTGTCACCCCTCACACCATTTTAAAGTGGGATGGGTTTCTCTTGTGTGATTTTCTTTTTTTCTCTCTCTCTCTCTAAAGAGGTATCTGAGTGACAGTATAATTCTGCGAGTTGTCACGAGTAGTATGATGCGTGTTCACAAGTAGCAGGGTGTTTACGTGGTGTAAAAAGTATCATATTAATCTGAGGTAGAACTTATGTGAACATCAGTTCTCTGCATGGATTCATTTCAGTGTTTTTTTTTTTTAATCAAATCATTGCATTGTTACACCCCTTAAAATCACAATACCCCAAACTGTACCCATAATAATACAACCCCAATCCCATAAAAGTTGGGACGCTGTGGGAAACGCAAATAAAAACGTGGGAGGAGAAAAAGCAATGATTCGCAAATCATGGAAACTATATTTCACTCAAAATAGTACAAAAACAACATGTCAAATGATGAAACTGAGAAATTTTATTGTTTTTTGAAAAATATTTTGAATTTGATGTCAGCTACACATTTCAATAAAGTTGGGACGGGGCGTGTTTACCACTGTATTGCATCACCTCTACTTTTAACAGCACTCTGTCAACGTTTGGGATCTGAGGAGACCAACTGCTGTAGTTTTGAAAGAGAAATGTTGTCCCATTCTTGCCTGATATACAATTTCAGTTGCTCAACAGTTCGGAGTCTCCTTTCTCATATTTTGCGCTTCATAATGTGCCAAATGTTTTAAATGGGAGACAGGTCTGGACTGCAGGCAGGCCAGTTTAGCACCCAGACTCTTTTACTCCTGAGCCATGCAGTTGTAATATGTGCAAAAAGCGGTTTGGCGTTGTTTTACTGAAAGAAGGAAGGCCTTCCCTGAAAAAGATTTAGTCTGGATGGCAGCATATTGCTCTGAAACGTGTTTATATCATTCAGCATTAATGATGCCTTCCCAGATGTACAAGCTCCCCATGTCATGTGCACTAATACCCAATCATGCAATCACAGATGCTGCTTTTGAGCTGTGCACTGATAACACGCCGGATGGTCCCTCTCTTCTTTAGCCTGGAGGACGTGGGGTCTGTGATTTCTAAAAAGAATTTATACTTTTGATTCGTCAGACCTCGGGACAGTTTTCCACTTCACCTCAGTCCATCGTAAAAGAGCTCGGGCCCAGAGAAGGGGGTGGGGTTTCTGGATATTGTTTATATCTGGTTTTAACTTGCGTTTGTGGATGCAGTAATGAAGTGTTTTCACAGACGATGGTTTTCTGAAGTGTTCCTGAGCCCATACAGTGATTTCCACTACAGACACATGTCTGCTTTTAATGCAGTGTCTCCTGAGGGCCTGAAGATCACAGGCATCCAGTGTCAGTTTTCAGCCTTGCCTCTCGCATACAGAGATTTCTCCAGATTCTCTGAATCTTTTAATGATATTATGGACCATAGATGATGTGATCCACAAATTCTTTGCAGTTTTACATTGAGGAATGTTATTCTTAAATTGTTGCACTGTTCGCCCACGCAGTCTTTCACAGAGTGGTGAACCCCGCCCCATCTTTACTTCTGAGAAACTCCGCCTCTCTGGGATGCTCTTTTTATACCCAATCATCTTACTGACCTGTCATCCTTATCTTTATTCCTAACCCTTTATATATACACACACACACACACACACACACACACACACACACACACACACACAGTCCATGTACAGATCTCATATTCTTTTGCTCATCTTGGTGTTCTTCTTGTGGCCTGTAGGCAGCGCTGTGGGGGGGTTCACTGGAGGAGCTCCCAGTTTCTTATTCTTTGCTTTCTTCACCTTCTCTTTAATGGCCTCGATGTCCAGTTTGTCTTTTACAGGAGCTGAATGGAACAAAAACACGATACTGTGTCTTCACAATAATGACAATGATTTACCTCACACAAAAACAGATGAAATAAATAAAATAACAAAAGAGAATTTAAAGATAAAAGAAGAATTTAAAGACTTTAAAAAATAATTCAAGAAAAAAAGAAAAGGAATTAAAAGGAAATTATACCCAAAAATTAATTTGGGGTTGGGGGGGGGTGCCTACTGTGACAACAGAACTTTTATAGGCAGCAAAAGGCTTTCCAAGGCTGTGTGTGTTTGCTCTCTGTTTACGCGTGTGTGTGTGTGTGTGTGTGTGTGTGTGTGTGTGTGTGTGTGAGTGAGAGAGAGATCCTCAGGGTTGTTTACAACAGTTCAGAAGTGATGTATTCACTCGCGCTCAGTCTCGGTAATCATGTGGTGAGTGAGTGACGTCACAATCCTGAGATCAGGAAGCGATATCTGAACCTCAGAGAGAGTGAGATGTCGGCGCTCAGGGACATTTTATTTTAAAATAAAACTCCATCTGTACACAGTATACAGGTACAAATATGAACAAGTGAACACTCAAACACGTCCTTATGGAGATTATCTGTCAGTATAAGGGAGGCTATTTTGGGTTTTGTTTGATTTTAAAGAAAGAAGAAATAAAGGAAGAATTAAAAAGAAAAAAGCAAACAGATTTTTTTAACTATTTTTTACCTTTGTTGCTCTTTTTGATGATTTTTTTCTCTTTCGGAGGAATGAACGCTTTCTTTCTCTCTTCCTGTTTCCTGCTCAGAGCCTCAGCCTCTTTCACCTTCACACACAGTCAAACTCACTGTTAACCCACACTCACTTTAGTTACTGTGTACTGGGGTGTGTGTGTGTGTGTGTGTGTGTTTTACCTTGATCTCAGTCATCTTCCTCCTCCTCTTCTCTCTCTCACGGAGGAAAAATTCTCCACTTGCGAGTTCTCTGTCCACCTGAACACGGAGAACAAAATGACAGACATCACACTGAAGTAGTTTTTAAAAGTAGTGGGAGCGTCGTATCCACTGACTCAGTGATGGCGAGGTCAGTTATCTGATTTACCCCAGAGCTGAAAATATTACACAACCATCAGGATCCTGTTCATGTGAGAGAGACACAGAGAGAGAGAGAGAGAGAGAGAGAGAGAGAGAGAGAGAGAGAGAGAGACAGACGGACAGACAGAGACGCTTTCGCATGCTCAAGTGGCCGTACTCACTCATGGAGCACTCTCTTGGGACCCAGTCATTATGGGAAACACCTGTTGCTGATTTGGAGCGCGATCTGCATGTGCATATAATGACGCTGTTTAGACAGACAGACTTTGTGAAGTATTATCTTAGGTGTCACTACGGTCACATTTGTTTCTCTCTACGTTAATGACTGCTTTATGATTCTGTTTCAGTTTCATTTGTTTTTGATACTCAGACCTTGCCTCACATTCCTGTTTCTGTATAGTTCATACAGTTCGTTAAATAAACACCTTCCTGCCAGTGGTGGCTGGTCAGTATGGGGTGCCGCCCCCCTTCCAATTATCCAGATGAGAAAGACTGATATTAAAGGGAAAATGAAGGCAAATTTTTTTATCATCAAAATTCTATTTATCTCATTTTATTAAATATAGGAATGCATTTCTGACAGCTATTTTGTCGCTGCTATAGCAAGTTATGAGTGTTTGAAATATGCTCTGTAATATATCAGTCCATGTGTCAAAGCAATGGCCATAAAAGAGATTCGTTGAGACCTGTGCGAGAAATCATAGGATGGAAGTAAAACGTACAGCGGAAATCAAAGTGGCCAACATCTGCCAACGGTGTCAAAAGACGCGCGCGCCCTCTTTCCAATGCTGATGTAATCAAGCCGGAAGTTTTCCGTGTCCAAAATCGCTCCCTACTCACTATATAGGGCACTATATAGTGGGGACGCCATTTTGTAGTGCTGTCTAAAACCTTAGTGAGGATTATGTGGGGAAATGCACTCAGTATAATATGTATTTATCAGAAAAATGCATGCATGTATTTATTATTTTGAAAACCCACCAGCCGCCTGATCTGGCACGTTTTAATTGTGCGACAGTAATGACATAAATACCAGCGCGATGGATTCGTCCTTATCCTGTTGTCTTTCCAACTCTTCTCAGTTGGTTCAAAGTCGTATGGAATAATCTCCATGTCACGTACGCGAGAGAGGCGGATGTATGTGCAGAAGTATACAGTTTAATAAAGTGCAGAATATATACACAGTGTGTGGGGGGCTGCCATGCCTTAGCCATCTCATCTCATCTCATTATCTGTAGCCGCTTTATCCTTCTACAGGGTTGCAGGCGAGCTGGAGCCTATCCCAGCTGACTACGGGCGAAAGGCGGGGTTCACCCTGGACAAGTCGCCAGGTCATCACAGGGCTGACACATAGACACAGACAACCATTCACACTCACATTCACACCTACGCTCAATTTAGAGTCACCAGTTAACCTAACCTGCATGTCTTTGGACTGTGGGGGAAACCGGAGCACCCGGAGGAAACCCACGCGGACACGGGGAGAACATGCAAACTCCGCACAGAAAGGCCCTCGCCGGCCCCGGGGCTCGAACCCAGGAGCTTCTTGCTGTGAGGCGACAGCGCTAACCACTACACCACCGTGCCGCCCTCTGCCTTAGCCATAGTATCCACAATTCCCTGCTTCACTTTATGGCCCATCTTCTCCCCTTCCACTGTTACAGCATTGAACACACCAATCCCTGTACTCGATGACATGTTCTATCTCCACCCATTCCTCTGACTCCCTATAATGGTATTGGATACAGAGATGGTACTGGATACCAAATACAGTGACGTCACGACTGTGCTTTAAAACCTGCAGCGGAATCGAAATTCCCTCTCTCTGGTAGTGGATCCCCACACGTGAAAGAGATGTCGTTGCATCTGTGCTACAGAAGAACAAAGGACAAAGAACGAACTATTGATACCGGACCTTTAACAACGTTCAACGTATTTGATCTTCGCATAGTTGTAATAATAACTGAACCAGTTAGTTACTGCAGCCCACACAGCATTTTAAAAGAGAAAAGGCGACCGGATCCCTTTTGCAACGTTGACGAACTACAAACAAGATTCCTTCCAGATCATCGAACGACCGACGGAACACCGAAGATCTTCAGCTGATGAGCTGTAAAAGCAAAAGGAACAGAACTGTTTTCTCCCTGGACCTGCACTCCGCGTTGTCTTTGGATAACAGACGGCGCACTTTCAGTCGACAAGCAAGAGCGATCTCAAGTAAGGCTGGCATCTGGACAATTGTTAGTCTTGGGCATGGCTAGTTAATGTGAAGAGTGTTGTTTATTTGAATTCATTCATGGTTTAAACGTACGCGTTTTGATTTGCATGAAAGTCGGTCTTAGAGTGCATGTTGTTTGATTTGAAATCCCCTCAACATTGGGATTTCAGGAGTAGCTAAGGGTTGAGTAAAAGTTTGGGTTCAAGGCCTAGCTGGGACTAGTTTTTAAGCTACAGATCCTTTGTCTCTCTACCTCGTGTGCTCTCCTTGTTGCCCAACCCCTTTTAGGCGGAGCCTAGCACAAAGGCTCACGCATTATATTCACAGACCACACCTATCTCACCCGCGCGCGCCGCCTCGTTCCCTCACTCCCCTCCTCCTTGTCGTGCGCCTGCGCACGCTCTCTCTCTCTCCCTAGCTCCTCCTCAGCTCAGTGCGCACACACATGCCTACACCTCACATACACTCACACAGACACGTGATCTCCCTCTCACATTTTAACATCCACTCGCTCTTACACTGTAACACTTGCATATAGCCATTACTTCTGATCATCATTAGTGCTTTAGTTATCATCATATTCCAGGGCTCGAAATTCGCGGTGGTCCGGTCGCCCGAGGCGACTTAATTTGTCATTTGGCGGGTAATTCCTGTCACTAGGCAGCCCGGCTGGCTAGTTGAAAATAAAAAAACATACAGGTATATGAAGCGAAGATTCAGACTAGGGCTGTGCGATATATCGAATATACTCGATATATCTCCGAAAATTCTGTGTGAGATACATACAATTATTATATTGTAACTATTGAGTATTTTATGGTCATCTGCCGACTTGCGTTTGTTTCGTGTTTGTTGCATTTGTTTAAAACCTTTTCCGGTGGTTTTCTCCCTGTCCCTCAGGCAGTAACTTGAGAGGCTGTCGGGGGGGGGGGGGGGGGGGGGGGGGGGGGGACGGGACAAAAAAACAATAACGTCACGCACTTGCCAACCAATCCCGGGCAACATCTCGGTGCTGAAAGGAACTTGCAGGAAGATTTTCTAGTTTCGGTTTACAGCACTGACTCAGCTCGTACAATCGCTGGTGTTGCATGGGCTACCGTGTAAGCTCTGTCAATTTCAGCGACAAATTAAAAATGGAAGCGGACGAATTGGTCCCTAAAAGAACTAGTAAGGGGTCAGTCATCTGGCTTTTTTTTTTTGGATTATATTATGGTGCTCTGTGTTGTTCTCATTTATGTATTTAACAACAGTATCAAAATACTCGGGTCTTGAAATAAGTGCACATTAGTCATGAACAATGGTAACTACTCTCTTTTGTGTTATTTTTGACAGAAGTAAAATTCATACATGAACAAATTTTGGCGAGTTGATTTTCTGTTTGGCGAGTTACTTTGGAAGGTAACTAGTCCGGCTGGCTGGTGAAAAAATATATGAATTTCAAGCCCTGTATTCACTGCTGATTCCTTACTCTGTTTACTGCTGGTTATTATTCTACTTATTACTGACTATTGCTTTATACACTACTGATTATTACTTGTATACATTGTATCACCATTTATATTGAATTATTCCTTGGCTGCTATTGTTGCTATATCTGATCAGTATTAGTTTGCTAATTCATGTCAGCTATTTCAATAAATGGTACCTTTGGAATAAACTGCGTCCCGTCTATAGCTACAACATCCACTGAGTGCCAACCTCTGCCAAACAAGTATTCTAATTGCCTTCACCCATTTGGTTGTTATATGAATGTTATAGATCTAGAGCAGAGGTGGGCAAACTACGGCCCGCGGGCCACATCCGGCCCGTTGGCGTTTTTAATCCGGCCCGCGGAAGACAATCATATAAACACGATTGAGCAGATCTATAAACTATAAGCGTCAGTGTTATCATGTAGACAGGTGTTTTAGAGATCCGTCTTTCCAGTCAGTCGTATTCACGCGAGATTACATTTGCAGAGTGGTGCAGCGCGTGCCATGGAAGTCATTCTGGCGCCCGTGCCACTGATGATCTCGAGAACACAGGATAAAACTTTACAATGAGTGGTCCTAAAAAAAGAAAAGTGGACAGTGAGTGCAGGGTGTTCAATAAAGAATGGACAACTAAATATTTTTTTGCTGAAGTCCAATCAAAGGCTGTATGCCTTATTTGCAAAGAAACCGTTGCAGTTTTAAAGGAATATAACATCAAACGGCACTTTTCCTCCAAGCATGCTAATTATGCTAACAACCAGTCAGCGCAAGCACGGACGAATACAGCTCAGCGGTTGCTGAGTGAATGTGAGTATTAACACTTTCTCTTTTTAAAACTATGTTGGAGCTGTAATAAGATGGTAGTCACATGTTTACAGACATAATATAAAAAGTACAACTCTTAATAATTTTGGTTGTCGCGGGTGGCTGCTGTAGTGCTGGTGTTTGTTTTTAAGTAGCGTGTGCTTTTGGGTGTCTGCTCTGCCCCTCATTTATGTCCCTGTCTCCTAGTATAGGTGTATTATGAGCAGCTGACCTTGCTTCTGCTTATATCTGTTCCTGGACTTTTGCCTGTGGAGGTTATTCTGATCTATGAGTGGCCTTTTGGAATATGAAAACCTGTTTGGAACCTGTGTTTTGATTTTTTGAGGACTGGAAATGTGAGTGACTTTGAACCTGAAAACCAGTTTGGAGTTTTTTGCTTTTTTGAGCCGTTTTGTTTGATTTTGTGGGCTGGATGGATCCGGTGCCAAACCACTGAACTGCAAACATGTTGGCATGGTGTGGTACCCAAACCGTTGAACTGCAAACATGTTGGCATGGTGTGGTACCCAAACCGTTGAACTGCAAACATGTTGGCATGGTGTGGTACCCAAACCGTTGAACTGCAAACATGTTGGCATGGTGTGGTACCCAAACCGTTGAACTGCAAACATGTTGGCATGGTGTGGTACCCAAACCGTTGAACTGCAAACATTTTGGAATGGTGTGGTACCTCTCCTACTAATGGTGGTTGGTTGTACTGGCAGGCTGGAAGTGGATGGTTAAAAAAAAAAAAAAAAAAAAAAAAAAAAAAAAAACACTCAGGTGTAAATCTATGAGTTCAGTGAAATGTACAAAAATGATATGTACTGATATGTAATTTAGTTCAAGTTAATGATATGCAATTTAGTTGTATGTATAAAATGATACAAATATACAAATACACTGGCATCCTACTCATCCTGGCAGCTCAAAGATGTAATTTAAGAATTAAGTGTGCTACTTTTCTTACTGTCACGTGTGTGTGTGTGTGTGGTGTGCGCGCACGCGCGGGCCAGCAGGTGCGTGAGTTTTCTGACTCTGTACCGAGTGATGGCAAACTAACAAAATCTTAGCACCGCACCCGTTGTAACTGCCGTCGTTAATGCAGCAGAGGTAATATCCTTCGGGAAACTAGTACAGAATGTGCCTAGTCACAGCGTTGCGATCAGCCTTCAAACAAGCTTTGAGAAGTGGCCGCATATACAAACTGCGGCAGCAAGTCCACGACCCGGCCCCTCAGCTACCACTGAATGAAGCACTACTGTGCAATCTAAACACCTACGTGCGCCAACTCCACCAGCATGAATGGGAAGCAGTCGAGATCCACGAAAGACAGTTTAGAAAGACATTGGACACCAAGCTGCTACAAGAAAGAACTTACTTTGCGTGCTCCGGAGACCCAGCCAAATGGAGTAAAGTCATGTCCATCCTGGTTGGAGTATTCTTCCGTAACGGGATATTCCAAACAATGCATACCAACGGGAAAAGTTTTGGATTGCCGTTGCTGAAGTACCCGCTGAGAATACTGAAAAAATTCCCCCTGACAGATAAACATCTAATGGAATTAACACCGGCATCTATCACTTCCTGGATTGAAAAACAGCTGATCCTCGTGAGAGACGTCATCCAACCATCGCTCAGGCAACCGAGAGCTCAGAAACACCAACGACCAGTAAGCAGAGAAAAACTTTCCTATCTATGGCAGCATCGCAGGACAAAGGCAATCGATATAATTCTAAATAATAGTTTTTTCCCCCTCGCCACCACCAACTGTTAACAACACCAGCGATGTTTATAATTACTATATGGCCAAATGTCAATCACCCCCGCCACTACCGCTAACCCCGCCCCCATGGCCCACTAGTGTACAGACAGCAGCTCCAACACAATACCCATCCACTGCTCACTTCACCCCAGACGAAATTGAGAAGGTCATTACTCACCTGCCAAACAATAAAGCTAGTGGATATGATGGGGTGACATATGAATCACTTAAAGCCACAAAATCCTGGTCAACACAAATGCTGACCAATATATTTAATATATGTTTAATAAATGGAAAGGTGCCAGATTCCTGGAAGGGGGCCCTCATTCACAGAATCCCAAAAAAGTACAATATCCCAAATGACCCATCCACATGGAGAGACATCTCTCTCCTCCCCACTGTTTACAAGGTCTTTATGAAGTGCATACTAGCTCGCATCCTCCCATGGCTCGTGGATGCAAACATTCTGTCACCCAAACAAAAAGCCTACATAGACAGACAAGGCATGAATGAGCATGTGTTCTGCCTAAAAACAGCCATTGATGATTTTAAGCATGAATCCTGCAAATTCTACACTGTCTTTCTGGATTTTCGAGATGCTTTTGGGACACTTTCTCACAACGTCATGCTTCGTGCATTGGAGGAAATCCATCTACCTCAGCCCTTCCTGGACATCATCACAGATGTATACCAGGGATCTTTCCTACAAGTCATCTGTGGGAAGCAGCTGACAGAGCCAATACCTCTACAGGTGGGAATAAAAACAGGCTGCCCCTGGAGTGCTGTGAACTTCATCCTGGCCATCAACCAGTGGCTGAAGTGGCTCTGCCAGTGTGCACCTCCCCAACTAAGGTCCCCAAACCCTGTGCAAGGATATGCTGATGACGTCCAGATATCATCCAGGGATGAAAGTGTCATCACAGACATGCTAGCCCGCACTGACAAATTCCTCCAGTGGTCAAAACTGGAAGTGAAGCCCTCCAAGTGCGCAGCTTTATACGAGCGCCGCAGCGGTGGCAACCGCTGGTATAAATCCAAGAGCGACAAACCCCCCTCCTTTACAATCACAGGACAGACCATCAGAGTGTACTCACGCCATGAGACATACACTTACCTTGGCCACAAGTTTAACATCGCAGGAGAGTGGAGTGAACAGGTACAGGAGTTGTCCTGTGCCTATAAGACCCGAATCTCTTTGATTGACTCCTCCCCACTCCCAATTGTTATGAAAGTACAGGCCATTAGGGAGGTGGCCCTCGCAAAGATTCAACACCTGTTTGCTAATGTCCACATTCCCCAAAATGTCCTGAAAGATCTGGACAATACAACTGTGAGTGCTGTCAGGAAATGGCTGGGATTAAACACACACACCACGCGGGACATTATCCATCTGTCTCACAGGGAGGGGGGCCTTGGTGTGCCTAATGTTGAGTGGATATACAGTGCAACAAGGCTGACACATCTCCTCAGCATGCTCAACAATGATGATGCTGCAGTGAGAGAGTTAGCAAGATCCTCCCTCCTCCTGGACCTACGGAAGAGAAAGGTGCCCCCAGCTATGGGCAGCCAAGATGGCTTCCTTGGTTTCAGGAGGAAAAACAATGGGAAACTTGACACACAGGTCACAGGTTTTGGGGTCCGCTCTGACTGGCCGGACCTAAATGACCTGTGCAACAGGATGGACGTCAACCTGAAATGGACAGAGGGTATTAACAACCAAGCTGGGCCACCTGACACAGTGGTCACAGACCCATCCATCTCTGTGGAGGCCTCTGTCTACAATGATGGATTACATCAAATTCTCCATACAACATCAGCGAGGAGAGTTCTCCTCAACAACAAGCAGATGTCAATAAAACAGTGCTGGGCAGGATTGAGGATGCAGGGAAAGCTGGCTGCCCTTGACTCTGCTGACCACTCTGTGTCCCATTGTATGTACAGGAACGCCTCTGTGGGGGAGGACATCCTTTGTTTCATAGTCAAGGCCAGGCTGCAGGTGCTACCAACAAAATACAACTTGGCAGTGTGGTACCCAGACCACCATCAACCACACTGCATTATGCACCCTGGGCATGACGTGCACCCTGAATCAGTTTCCCATATCATGTATGGATGCAGCATGTATAAACCGCTCTACATTGCACGCCATGACCGCATTGTGGATCTTATTGCCAGTGCTGTTGGACCACTCTTCCCAAGCAATGTTGCCATGCACAAACACTCACGCATAATGGCAGAGTGGTTCAACAGCACTGAAGATGTGTTTAATGACATCCCTAACACACCAGACATTGTGTTTCAGGATATGGACAGAAGGCAGGCTGTACAACTGGAAGTAGGTTGTGTCTTTGACACATACATGGACATGGCTTTTCAGGATAAAATGGCCAAATATCAGCCCCTACTGACAACCATCACCAGTAGTGGCTACTCCTGCAGACTTATTGTCCTAATATTTGGTAGCCTGGGGCATGTGCATAAACAAACTGTAAGTGGACTGAGAATGGTGGGGCTTCCTAAAGCAAGAGCAAAACAGCTTGCAAAATTTTGCTCAATATCAGCTGCAATAGGTAGCCTTGCTGTGTGGCATAGGCGATGCTATTTGTACCTATGATTTCCTGTGTGTTGCCTCTGACAAATATTTGAATCCTGTATATATATTTTAAATTGTGGGTTCAAATAAAAGAATTCATGTGTGTGTGTGTGTGTGTGTGTGTGTGTGTGTGTGTGTGTGTGCGCATTACTTTTCTGGATGGATCCAGTGCCAATCTATTGAACTGCAAGCATTTTTCTGCTCTGCCTTTGTTGACTGAGAACTAAAATAAATGTCAATCTGATCTGCATTTGGGTCTCTGTCAGTGAAGGCCTTACAATAACACTAAAGCTTTTTCGGTTTATGTTCGATATGTATGAATTTGGTGTTGGCCCGGCCCACCTGGCAAATTTCAAAAGTCAATGTGGCCCCAGAGCCAAAAGGTTTGCCCACCCCTGATCTACAGTAAACGTATTACATTAGAGCTACAATACTCACTAAAACTATAGCAGCATCACCACTAAGTTATTCCACTGATTTAATAGTTTAGCTATAAACTATTAGACACTTGAATTATTGATTAATGAATTTATGAGACTGATTCGATAAGCCTATTGCACTTACATCAGTGAAACAATATATACACAGGCAAACAATTCAAAACGGCAGACTAGATCACAAACGAGAATACAGGCAAAAGCGTCAGTTGAGGCGCAAACAGGACATCAAAGGATAAGCAAGGACAAGAAACAGGTACAAGGATCATGAAACAGGAAATCAAGACAACGGGTAGAAAGGCTCAGCAATGCGTACATGCATATTGTAATACTCCGCGATGCAAATGCATCAGCACAGTCCTTAAATAGACAAACACATAGTTCCTTAGATGAGCTCAGGTGCACCTTGTTCACGGCACACATGCTAGAGTCCACTCGGCGTGCGCGCAGCCCGAGGCGGGCCTTCAAGTCCACATGCCACAGCGTGCAGAACTGACACTGATGAAGCTGGCAAATCTCGAAATTAATCTAAATTGGAATGATATGGCGATCTGGGTGCTGTGTAAACAGTTTTCAAAATGGTGGCACTGACACGTCATGTTTGAAGTCTCACACAAGTCTCGTGAAGATCGTGCAGATAAGCGATGCCTGCCGTGGACCAAACGAACTACATTCAACATGGCTAAAAACCAAAAAGGCTGATACGTATAACATGCCAATACGAGTCATGATATAAGGTTAATAAAACCGAGAACTTAATTGAATAACACATTAATTAAGAAATAATGCAAGTTTAAAAATAACTTCAGTTCCCCTTTAAGCATAAAATAATTCAGCAAAAGAATTTATTAAGTTAAAATCATTTACTGATCGTACTTCATCCTGTATCCATATAATTATTTTTAACCCATCTTTCTTCTTCTTCTTCTTCTTTGCCCATCCAGTGTGTTCTAGGTTTCTTGGCTAAGTAAGTACAGCCAGCTTGCCACTCCTCTGCCACACTGCTTTTGGTCATGGACAATTTTAGACAAGCCACATAGCTAACCACATGTGTTTGGACTGTGGGGGAAACCAGAGCACCCAGAGGAAACCCACAGGGGGAACAGGCAAACTCCACACAGAAAGGCCTCCATCGGCTGCTGGGCTCAAACCCAGAACCTTCTTGCTGTGAGGTGACAGTGCTAACCACTGCACCACCGTGCCATCATCTTTAAACTGTATTTATTTAAACTGCATATGAACATCTGCACTTCCTGTATACTTCCCCCTGCCGGGACGCTGGCCAAACGAGTGTGTATGTGACTACATAAACTTTTGGAGAGCAGGTGACCTGAGGCTGAGTTTTAATTGGCAGCTTCAAGATTTGGCCTGGGGTGGAGCAAAGTGCACCCTGGACATAGCCTAGTAAACTAGACCCACCCGCCTAGCGGCCAAAAATATTTTTGCCTAGCGAGTGGGTCTAGCCTCGCACCATATAAACAAAAACACCCCGGGCATCAAATCGTGCCCGCCAATCACAACGCAAGGTTTTTGTTTGGATTCTTTGGGCGGGCTTTTGCAGGAGTGACGACAACGCTGCGCGACGCTGGAGAAAGCACAACAGGAAAGATGGCTACGGCTAGTGAACAGCGCGCGTTTGACTCCGCTTTGGAATCAGTTTTAGAAGAATTAGACTTGGAGTTTTCGTTGAAACATGAGCAGGAAGAGGCTCTCCGCTCATTCCTTTTCAAGAAGGACGTTTTCGCTGTTTTGCCGACCGGCTATGGCAAAAGTCTGATCTACCAGCTGGCTCCGCTCGTAGCCAAAAGG